>NW_028274808.1:124511194-124814224 GCF_037043125.1 Eumetopias jubatus | reverse complement strand
TTAGAGGAACTAACCCTGTATCTCTGGATTAATGGTTAGGAAAACAGCTATATTCTTTTCATTCTTGCATTTCTAATAGGAACTTGGTGAGATACACAGTAGCAGTCTGAAACTCATAACCAGAAGCTGTGCTTTACACTCAGTAGCTGCCAATTCTCAAAGAAAGCAACATACTGTGGACAGAAAAATAAGCCTGTAGGATTTTTATTCTGTGTCAGCAACGTCATTACTTATTTGTATTTTAAGTAAGGGTTTCTTTTTCAAGGGCCTTGTGTGTATAGACACTGGAAGGGAAACAGAATTTCATAAATGTGGTGAAAGTGAAATATTTTATTCTTAAATGATAATTATAAATACTTCTACACAAATATATGTGGTTCCTTGTGTTCTGCAAGCAATGTTAATATGTTATAATAAATGTCAACATCTGGTGGCTCTTAGTTAAGATCCAAAGATAGCATCCATTCATCTCTATAGGTGTGATACCAGAACAATTTTTACTACCTTAATTCATGGTCATGTAAGATGGTAAATTTTGTATATTTTAGGGCTCCTCAAAGGGGTAAGAGTTTGCAAGTATGGAAATCAAACTACTATCTCATTAAGAAAAGTTAAGAAATGAAGTCATGAAAAATGGGGAATATTTTGCCTACTCACCCATTATATTCCCGAGCCAATCTTCTATACCCATTTTTAAAATTTTTGTTTTATTTATATTATTTCCTTTAAACAAATATTAACACAAACCTAGCATTTTCAAGGACCTGTGGAGATGCTCCCACTAAGCATTTGCTGTAAATTGGTAAATCTATCTGCAGGACCGTTTCCTGTGCTTTATATGTATTTCACATTCATGGACATTGGTTCGGTAATGGTCATGAATTAGGAATAAATAGCTTACTTTTTCGAAGTCATGTGATTCTACTCTGAGGAGTTTAGCGTGCCCTTTTATGAATTCAAATAAAACTAAGGAATGGTTCCTTGGTCTGGAAAGAGTGACAGTTTCCCCATGGATATGACTAAATCACTCTTTGCTCAAGAGAACGCAATATTGTGTATGTCATTTGTTAACTGGACAGTTATTATTCATTCTGGTTCCTGGGGGATTAGTTCTTTCAATTCTGAGACAGAGCTAGTATACTGGCATATTACTGCATTTTTTTTGTTTTTGTTCGGAATTCTTAATTTTAATATTTCCAAGAAATCCAAATGGTTAAACCTCAGGCCTCGCACCTGTCTTTTGTTTGTTCAAATTGACTTACTCTGCATGCAAAGCCCATCAGTGCAGTTCTTGGATTGCAAGACGAGGCCATCACAGTCCTTGCCTCCGTTCTTGGGGGCGGGCGCCGTGCACTCCCTCCTGCGCCAGTGTGTGCACTCGGTCCCACAAGTAGACCACTTGCTCCATGAAGTCCACCTGCCATCCACTGCCATGCACACACACACAAAAACCAGCAGAAGGTCAGAGGGAGAAGCAGCTACTTGGGGGGAGAAGGGAGTAGAGCTCACGTGTAGATAAAACAAAACAAAACTGAAGAAAATGTCCCATCAAGGAGTACTGCATTCATGTCCGCTACTGGGAAGTGAGCATGCACGACATACATCATTAGGGTTCTGTGAATTTTTCTTCCTGGGGGCGTGACTGTGTCCTTACTGACCAAGCCAAGGAATCGCTTCAAAGGAGACAAAGAAACCAAAGTTGTCACCAGGAGCTGGTGAGGACCAGGAGGTACATAAAAGTAGATCATGATGGAGCTTTTTTTTTTTTCTGTTAAAAGGGAAGCTTTTGGATTTTGCATTGAGAATTAGGGGACCTCTTTTTAGATCCAAGATTTCTTCATGCATAGTGTCATGTGGGCAGTGCAAGTAAACTTGTGTGTTGATATGGAGAAGAGGTTGGTATAATGGAGAGGAAGTCTATCTATCCACTCACTGACCCATCCTTCCATGCATCCATCCATCCATATCTATCATCTATCTATCTATCTATCTATCTATCTATCTAACATCCATGTCTTAAAACTCTTTTCATTTTATTTTTTTATCCAGGCAGCTTGATTCTGTTGAGACCTTCTGCAATGCTTTGTTGAAATGACTGTTATTTTCCATATATTATTTGATAATTCTATTCCATTATTTGATGACATATATATTTCTATTTTTATTTTACAAATAATATTTACACACATTCCTAATTTTTTACTGTGATTCAGTCATTTAGAATTGACTAACTTTCTCCCTAATTTTTGTTGCTGGCTTGTTAGTAATCGCAATGATACTGAGCTGATATATCTCTATCTTAAAACACACAACTTAAATTCTAAGTTAAAAAAAATACAGTAAATTTCACTAAAGTCACACTTAAAATGCAGTCTTAAAAAATTCTTATTTAAATAGGACAAGAATATTAAAAAGCAGTTAAATTAAAAAAATTTCCTGAAATACATAAATAATTATGATTACCTAGAATTCAATAAAAAACAATATCAAACATCATTTATTGAACATCTACTATACATAACATCTTATACTTATATATTCATAGTAATTATATCCATTTTAATAGTCTACATGGTTTAGGAAATCCATATGATTTCATATTCAAATTAATGTGTAAATATATTATGTATAATGTGTATAGAGATATAAACATGCCCATATGAAAAAAATGATGAAAGCATTAATATTTCAATCATCCAGAGTTGGCTATTTAGGCAACTCCCAGCTATTTGGAGAAAAGACATTTGCTCTGACCTAGATCATCCTAAAGTACACACACACACACACACACACACACACACACACACACACACACACTTTTATTTTGACTCAAAAGGCTCAATGCATTTTTAATTGTAGAAGTCAACATCTAGATAAAATATAGGAGAGTATAAGGTAAAATATTGAAATTCTAAACCTAGCTAAGTGTCAAAATTTGTTACACAAACAAAATCTCCCAAAGGGATACTGTTTGGATATTTGAAAATGGACACTTAGGAATATAAAATATAGATTATATTTTTCTCTACAGTTCATTCTTATAACCCATTTCTGATAAACTATCTATTAAAGGATGGATAAGACAAAAAGTAAGCTAAATAAAGAGAAGTAAGGAGACTTTCTAAATAACGAAATCACAAAAAAATAAAATATAAATAAAGAATGAAATTGACAATGTAACAGCTACCCCAATGGAATGCACTAAATTTATGTATTATTTCAAAATAATTTTAGCTTAACTTTTTAATATATTATATAATTAAGCATTTTAGTTGGTTTTGAGTTTGGCAAATACCACCTTCGATTTGCCTAGGGTAAGAGCTGGTAACAATATGAGACAGCGAAAAAGATGCTCAGTGGCAGGATGCAATCTTGCTATAGGTACCACTGCAAATAATAAAAATAGGTGACCAACGTGTGCAGATAATAAAGAGCTGACTGCATTGTATTTTCAAAATCCATTAGCCCATGTGTCACAAAGCTTTGCCTTCCTTTTAATTCATTCCAAATGTTTTATTTGCCCTTGTCCAGAAACTGACATCAAATATCAAATATTTCAGTCTAAAACATTTTCTAAATTTTAATTCCAATAATTTCCATGGCTGTCTGCAGATCAAGTGTTGTATTCCTAAAATGAGTGGCTTTCAGTGCTGCCTAAATCCCTTGAATTACAGAACCTATAATCTTGGTTCCAGCAGTTTTGTTGAGTAATAGAGAACGATTATGTCCCTACATGTTTAATCTCCTGTTTTATTCTATTTTGCGTGTTTGGGTAATAAATTTAAGTACTGTTTGGGGAAAAATACTTGATTTCTCAGCAGTGTAAGCACTGAATGGTATGATGGATATAAATAATGTTTATCACACATTCAGGTCAAGAATAAGGCTTTGTGTACATCCCCTAAAACATATTCCTAGAATGAGAGGACACGTTTGGAATGAGAACGCTGTTTTTTTTACCTGGGCATAAGGTGGTACATGCTATTTTCTGCACACTCTGCCCTTCACAGAAGGCACCACCATTGAGTGGTGCTGGGTTGGTGCAGGTCCTTGTGCGTTTCTGATATCCTCGTCCACAGCGGCTATTACACACAGACCACTCTGTCCAGGTGGACCAGCCACCATTGACTGGAAGGAGGTAAATACAAAATGTGAATTACATGTGTGTTCGTGCACACACAGATACACAAACTACACACAACACATAAACAAAAACTCTCTGCTAAGTGACCATAAAAAAATCAAAAATTTCAAAGCTAGAAGAGACCTGGAGCATCATTTCATTCAAAGTATTATCAAAGAGCAGAAGAATCTAAGCATAGAGATAAATAAAATGAATTAACCAAATTTACTCACCTACTCAGAAAAGTAAATAGAACTGTGTTCTATTTTCCTGGCTAGTGTTCTTAAAAATATATATTCCCCTTACCTAGTCAAGCTCCAAAAATTATTTTTGACACCTTATCGGAAATAATAAATGTTTACATCCTTATGCCAAGGCTGCAGGTGGATCTGAAGCATGAGAACTGAATAAAATCATGTAGCTTTTTCTTAAGAGCAGATGACTGATTAGTTTTCTTTAGCATATGTAAACTTTACAACCCTTTAAGGACTTGTAGTCAGTTTCAATAACTCAGTGAACCTGGTTAAAAAATAAAATTTTGATATTGCTAGATTTTAAACTAATTGAGTAGCTATTTGATTGAATTGGCAATTAGTTCATGTAATTGAAATGGACACCCATGCTGTGTGTAAAGGCTCACTATGGTGTTTGACGGAGAGTTCCGTATAGGTATGACTATAAAACCTACATTCTGATGCTATGTTCACTATTCACTTCTGGAGATCTCCTTCTAGAAAATACTCTGATATATTTTAATACTTATATTATGTGAGTTGAGATTCAATTATTGTAATTAAGCATTTGCTAACAAAAATTATTTCCTGGTAGTTAAAACCTGACACAACAAGAATGAGTGTCTGCCTCCTGATCATAAAGAAGAGGGCTAGACATTCGGGCAGCACACACCTTCTAGGTGCACATCATATGCCCGACATCTCCTCTTCTAGAAACCTATACAATGGGAAATCATCATGAATGTGTTATATATACAGACACAGACAAGAGTGCTTTTGCATCGCAGTTATTTTCTATATAAAGATAAATACTTGTAAACAACTGTCATGTTCAACAATAGGAAAATGGTAAAGTAGATACCTGTTCATGTGATTGACACATAGGCAGCCATTAGAAATGGTGCTAGAGAAGTCTATTTAATAATATATGACTATTTCATCATTATGTTTAAAGTAAAAATATATTTATACCCCCTTATTTTAAAATCTTATCTAGGCAGAGAAAATACCAGTAGCATGCATAGCAACCTTTTCGAAAGCTATTTTTGGATGACAAAATGACAGGATTATGGGCATTTTCTTTTTTGACCTTTTCTGTGTTTCCCTAATTTTCTAGAACAGATATGTATTTGCAATCCACAAATGGATACTAACAAAAATAAATATACACAACAGACTCGAAAACGAAATACTCATTAGATGTATATGTTTTGCTGTGGGCTTCTGGTGAGCCTCATCTATGAGCCTTGGACAACTGACTTTATAGGGCCATGAAAAGGTCAAACAGATGGTTGATAGGGTGAGTTTCAGTCAGTGTTCCAAAAAGCAACTTAACCTGCTCAGCTTTACAAAACCAGATGTCATGGAATTGTCAGTATAAACTGCTCACTAGCATACTGGCAGGCCAATATTGGGGGTTATAGTATACATGTACTGCTCTGATAGGATTTTAACGAGAAATGAATAATCATAAACTTCTAGAGAAAAAAAAAGGAATGCGAAAGTCCCAGACTTATTCTTTCATTCTACAGAGAAGGAGACATGGGCTCCCAGCATCCTGGTCGAGTGACCCACTGAAGGTCAGTTAGTGGGAGAACTAGTCTTAGAGCACAAGCCTCCTGACCCCTAGTCCGATGCTGTTTTCTGAACTCAACATGCTCAAGTTCCTTGTGTTTGAGTCTTTCTAGAAACAATGTTCAGCTTGTATTTATAGATACTGAAAGCATGCAATACATAGGAAAAGAGATTTGCATGTATATTAAACATGTAATAATGCATACGCAGAGAGTCTGTCTTCATTAGTTATCTATGATTACTACGTGCTGTGATGGGCTCCGTTTCTCTTTTGTCCTTGAAATGCTGTTAATCAAGCCCTTCAGCCACTTTAGGAAAAGACAAAAAGAGGATCATTTCATTGTGACTGGAGAGAGGAAACTGCTTACAATTTAACGGAGCCATTATCTTGACGAGGAAATTCAGCCTCAGAGTACTCAGAGGATTAAAAATATAGTCTGTATCTGTCTTGTAATGAAAACGAGAGATTTAAAGCATCCCCATACTCAGCCTTCGGAACATCACAGTAGCTCCTGTTTCTCATAACTCCTTACAGCACAAGGACCTCCATCCGAAGGGCACTGTGTTAAGTACCACGAGCCAGATACTTGCCAATAGCAACCCCTCCTTCCTAATCACCCAGACCTGAAGGTCCCTGGAATGGCCTTTGTCACTAACGCAGCCAGGAGGAACTTCCTTAAGTTCTAAACCGGTGGTGTGACACAGGCATCTCAGGTAAGAGGGTCACACCCTCAAAATACTTCCCAGGTTGTTAGGTTACCTCTGATACAAGAAATCATCAAGAATATGAGGGCCTTCTGTATGTCCAACACTGTGAGAAATGCACAGAGCAGTCTCTTCATCTATAACGGAGCTTACCGCACAGCTGGGGAAATGAAACTACCCATAGAATGCCTGGAAGACAACTGAGCGCTAAAACTAGCAGAGAAATAAATCATCCCATGCTACAGCAAAATTGGGAGCAGAACTGTTGAGTGTTTCTGGAGAAAGGATAGGCCCTGTCAGAGATGAGCTGGACTAGAAAGGACCAGAAAGTGGAAGAGAAGCTTCTGGAAGAAATCATCACGTTGATCCTTGCCATGTGGTTAGGATGAGGGCCACGGGGATAGCAGTGCTTGCCTTCACTCTAAGTCTCCCTGAGGGAGAGTGTGAAGCAAATTCTAGGAAGTCAATGTTGCTCTGATGTGTTTGGGGAACAGGTCAGCTCATTTACCTGACTGAGCCAGGGCCCACAGAAGTATGAGCATGCTGACTCAAGCATCTCCATCTCCAAACTCACTCGGGCTCTGGGTGGTCTGGGGTATGGAGAGGGGAGGGCTTAGAGAGGCAGGGACATCTGCTCGCTCTGGTGCAGGCACTCAGGAAGACTTCCTTCATCTTCCCCATCGGCTCACTGACAAGGGCTAGGAATTTCCAAGTCTAGTCTTTCTATGAGTATCGGGGAGGCAGGTAAACCTCACTGTTGGAGCCTGAAGCTGGGAGAGAGTGGCGATGATTGCCAAGGGGCCTCTCTTGGATGTTTTAAATTAAAATGAGAAACGGTAGTTTGACATGAACTAGATTGAGACTCGGACAGCTCACTCACAGCTCACTCACCGTAGACTATGACAGTTGCAGTCGTGCTTTTCCTCTTGGCAACAATGTTTTTGGCAACACAAGTATAGTTTGCAGTATCTGAGAGGCGGGCCTGCTTTATGATGAGGTTGTGATCAATGGTAATATAAAAATTCCGATCTTCAACGGGATCAATTATGTCTTCATTTTTCAACCATTCCACCTAAAGATGCAAAAGAGAATTAGGTAAATCCCCAGTATGGATCCTTCCATGGCTGTCTGTCCTAACTTGAGCTTTGTAATTTGTATAACATTGCTTCATGCTCTGAGTTTCTGCAAACAAAGAGGAAGTAACTTTCTGAGGTCATGTTAAGTATCACTCACCTGCCAAACAGGCTGATTCTGTCTGTACTCCATTATTCTCAAATGTCAATGAACCAATTGGGAAATACAGTGTTCAAAATGTTTTCACTTCGGTCAGGAACAGGGAATGTGCACTGCCAAGTTCAGAACAGGGAATGCGCACTGCCAAGTTCAGAACAGGGAATGCGCACTGCCAAGTTCAGAACCCAATCAGAAATACTGAGCTAAGCATTTCAAAACTCAACTCAAACCTTTTGCTATTCGATTTGTTTACTCTTTGCAACTTACTCGCTGCTTTTCACAAAAGAATGTAAAGACCATTAAAAAAAAGCTCAACAGGCATCTTAGACATCATGTAGCTCTAATAAATCCACATTTGGATGATTTACGTGTAACCTTGCTGAAACATATGGATTAAATTTCCCCCAAAATGCACTTATGTTAAAATGTAGCAAACACATATTTGGAGACACACTTAAGCCAGAATACTTGGAGAAAAAAAGGTTTTGTATCAACTTTCAATATAATCCAAATAGCATATACACCATACTCAAAGCTTTCTTTTGGTGGATCACTAGCATCAAACCTTTGACTCATGGTTTGCTTCTGGGAAGCCTGACCTGATACATGACTGTTCAAAACTACTGAACTTGTTTTTCCATGTAAATAACATCAATTTTGCAATGTTATCCTTCCAGATAGAAAGGTGGGAGATATAGCTATATAAGCTTTCCTTATGGAGGATAAATTATTTCTTGTTCTACAAAGTGCTGTTGCTTCATCTTTTTTTTCTATGCACAGGTTTTTCCATAAAGCAAAACAACATTGATATTTGCCACACTTAAACTTTCCTTTTATAGTGATGGGATAATGGATACAAGTAATCTTTAGCAGTAGAGTGTCAATAGTGTTGCCATTTTCAAAATCTTAAGGAGTTTCTCCGGCACTGCAAGAGGTCTGGAGGTTAATCTCTAAATCTGTCAGTGGGTTTGACGTGGTACAGCTCTAAATTACGTCCAACATAGGGACTCTAAAATAATGCTCCTCTAATCCTTAGAAGAAGGACCACAACTTAAAGGGAAAAACAAAACCCAACAACAACCCTGAAATAAACGTCTGAGGATGTAGATAAGAGCAACTATTTGTAGTGACATGAATTTTGAAATGGCAAAACGTTCTTGTATTTACACTACGGTAGTGAGAAACAATGGAATCCATCTAAAACAGTGGAGTTTGAAAACATGCATTTTGTTTCCAAATACAGACAGCACATTCAGTCAGGGCCATGCTTGGATGTATCTGATCAGAGAGTCATACTCTCTTGACCTGGATTTTCTCAAAATTTGGCCGTATGTGTATAGTAGTATGATCTCACTAGAAGCGCAAGAGGGAAGGTAGCAAAATTCATACTGCTACAAAGTAGGACAATAATGATCAATTATCATTAATTATCACTGATGATAACTGAAGGCGGACATTAAGTTTTTAATCTAATCTTTATGTAGGCATATCTATGCTATTCTAAAGAAAGCTTTCCACTTATAGAAGGCACTGTTGGGCTGCCCCAAGTTGGTCTTGGATCCACTGTGTGTGTGTGTGCGTGTGTGTGAGTGTGCTCTTAGTACTTCCCTTTCAAGGACCCATAATTGCTACTTTTTCCTTGAAAGGTGGGTCTCAGACTCCTGGACCCTTCCTGGAAATGCCTAGGGGTTCACAGCTCCCCTGCCCCACAACCTCCCCCCACCTCAGCCTTGTCTCACGGGTGTGGAAATATGCTTTGTATCCAATTGGGGTCAGAATCCGAGCTGCTACTCTCCAGACTTCCCCTGCGGGATGAGGCTGAAGCTATCTCCTTGAGGTGTCACCTGCATGTCCACACTTACTGGACTTCTCATTTTCTGTCCAGCATGCTCCACCAACCTGTAAGGTTCTCTCTCCTATGAATGCTTCCAAAAAAAAAAAAAAAAAAAAAAAACCTCTTGCATTCAAATCTTGGCCTCATGGTTTGTTTCTGGAGAATCCGACCTAACCCGTGACTGTTGAAAACTATGGTTTCTTCTACTTAAATCACATCAATTAATAACAGTGATATAATCCTGATCATAAGTGACATTAAGAGATCCCAAGGGATATTGCAAACCACTTGTTTATTTGAAAGTTTATTACATGGAAGAAAAAGAGCGATCTACACAATTGACAAGATCTAAAAAGACCTCCATGATTATTGGGTAAACCATCTTTACTTTCAAATACATCACTCCATATTTTTCTCAAGTCTCTTGCTGGTGCTGGAATAGTGACTATGACCTGAGTTTTGAGGGCCCCTGAAGAACCCCAGAAGTACAGAAGTACTGAGGAAGCCCCCAGGGTCCTGGGGGGAGGCACTGCCCTCCTCCCCAACTCTGGCTTTAACCAGAGAAGCTCCGCTTTGCTCTGTCTTCCACACCGGGTTCACTTGTAATGCCTTTGGTTAAAGAAACAGAGGGTTCACTATTGCTTAGAAATAGTCATAGGAATGGAGAGGTGAGCCGTGGGCTCCTCCAGCTTCTGGTAGCTCCCCTGCCCCCTGTTCCCTTCATGCCAGTACTCCCAGCTGCCACGACGTCCTGCTTTGAGACCACATCTCCACAAGAAGCTCAGGTCATCACTCACCGCCCGCACTCGAATCCTCATACTGCTTGGCGCATCCCCATCTCCCGCCCTGCAAAAGTCTCGACAGCCTTCCTAGCTGCTTTGGAAGGCAGCAGCAAAATACTCCAAAATTTCAAACTCTTTTTAGATGGTTTTCTTCATTTTTCTTTAACTAAAACCTAGCTCTTCATGATGCTACTGTGTTTTCTTCTGGAGTGCTCTCACATGGTAGCTTCTTGATTTCCCAAATCCAAATTACACTGGGCCTGGGGGTCAGTAAGTGTCTTCCTTGTTCTGCCCTGTCTATTCTAGGCCATTCTCTCCAAACAGCTTTGCTTTGAATCTCATGTCATCAGATTATGTCACCCACTTTCTATATTTTTTTGTAGTCATCTACAGACCTCCGTACTCACAGTCATTTTATCCAGCACATTTTCTGTCACAATTTCTAACGATTTTAATAACCCGACAAACATGACACTTTCCACATTTTGACCTCTCAAGTACACAGAGCCCTCCTTCCTGCCATGATCTTGGTCTCTAAGACACTCACACTTAAAGGCCAAAGACTTTCAATCCTGGCCTCACTGTAGACTACTCTGGACATTCATAATATATCAGTTCTACATCCAATCCAGAGAAATTAAATCTAACCCACAGAAACCCCGACTCACCATCAAGACTTTTCCAGCACCCGTATTTTTTAAATTCCTCAAGGGGCTGTGACTTACTGCTAGGGTTGAGAAAACTCTAGCTAGTTTTCTCTCAAATGAGATCCCTGGACAAGAAGCACCTATGTCACCTGGAAGCCTGACAGAAATGCAGAATCTCAGGTCTGCCCAAGTACACTTACCGAATCAAAATGTGCATCTCAACAAGAAATTCAGGGATTTATATGCACACTAAAAGTTGGAGAACCACCAGTCTAGCTCTTGTCCTTACCATTGATTGCAAACCCTCTGAAACCCAAGTTCAGTTATCACCTCTTTCTACTCTTCCCTGTCTTTCTGGTTTACTCCCCCTAGGAACCCTATTTTGACTGCCTTTTACCAGGACACACAAATCTATTAAACTTCCCAATCTGATCTCTCACCCCTCCCCCATTCCCTCTTCTCTCTTCACCACTTTCCAATGGCCATGTCCAAATTCTCAAAATCCCTTGCCTTATATTCTCAGCTCCCCCATCCCTCTCCTTCCTTAAGGCACTCACTTGGCTACTCTTCCCGATGCCACCTTCAGAGACTCGCAGCAGAATGTGGCTGTGCACAGCCATGTCGAGTAGGCTCATCTTAAATTCATGATAACACAATGCAAGTGGGCTCTTAATTCTGCCAAAAAACCGTACTACATTTTCATCATCTGTTCATGGTCCCATCCTCCTAGACAGCTATTTCACACCTTCTCCTCTCTCCTTAAACACTACCTCCCTCTCTATCCTCACTTTCAGCTGATGACCACGATTTCTCCTTCACTGAAAAAAGTGACAATCACAAGACAGCTTCCACAACTCCCACTACCCACCTCCCCACCCCTATTCTGCATCCTCTCTCTGGTTACTGGTCAGCTGTCCGTGCTCCCACCCCTCACCTCTCATTTGTATTCTGCATCTCACTCCCTCATGCCTGGGCAAGGGCAAGACCCAACAATGCTCCTCTCTGTCTCTTAAATCATTAATATTCCCTCTACATAGAATCATTTCCATCAGCCTACAGACATATAAGTATTTTTCACAACTTAAAACCCTCCCCACTCGTTTCTGCCTGTAGTCACCTCCACATTTCTTTGCTCACCTGACAAAAGGCTTTGGAATACTTGCTGATACTTAACTCTCTCCATTTCCTGACCTCTTCATGTCTGCTGAATCTATTCTAATGCACATTCAGCCACACACTTTCACCTATACTGCTCTTCCCAAAGTCACCAGTCACTTTCACTTTGTTAGATGTACTGGTGAGGTGTTTGTACTTAACTCATGTGACTAAGCAGCAGGTTGGACCCTGCTGGTTTCTCCCTCCTCCTCCTCACTTGCTTTCTTGGTCAGGGCACTTTCCTGGTATTTGTCTTATTTCCCTCCATCCACCACAGCTTCCTGGAGCGGAAATCTGTTCCCCTGTAGAGCCTGTGTCCCTGCACCTCTTCTTTTTTTCTATTTTCTATCTATATTCATTTCCTTGGTGAGCTCATTCAGTCTCATGCAGAGGTCTTCTACACTTAATTTATCTCCAGTCTAGACCCCGCCCCTGAACTCCAGACTCATATATCCAACTGCCTTCTTTCAGCTCCACTGGGGTGTCTAAGAACAACCTTCTGAACTGCACTTCCAACTCTGCTCCGCCCACAGCTTTCTCCATCTTAGTTAATGCCAACTCTATCCGCCCAGTTACTTAGACAAATACCTCAGACTTGGCCTTGACTCCTCTCTACCTCTCTCTTTGCCCGCTGGAAGTCAGAGCAGCATGTTGGGATCTGACCACTTTCTGTCCCTTCACTACCACTTCTCCTGGTTCAAGCCACCATCATTTCCCTCTTTATGCAGGATTACTGCAGCAACTTCTTATCTTATCTTTTCCCCTTGGGCATCCACAGTCTATTCTCAACACAGTAGAGTGATCCTCAAACTCTAAGTTGGATCATGCTGCTCCTCATCTCCAGCCCTCCAATGGCTCCCTATCTTGCTTTGTGCCAAAACCAAAGTCCTTACAAGGACCCACCAGGCCCAGCATCACCAGGACCCTTGACCTCTCTGAGATCACCTTGTTTACTTTCTCTCTTCTCTCATCTCCTTAGCATGCTGGCCCCTCCGGTGGTCCTCACACACATCAGTGCTGCCTCTGCCTTGCGGATATTGAGTCTGCTGGTGAACCTGCCTGAAATCATCTCTCCCTTCCCCAGGTATCTGCATAATTTGCTCCTTTCCCTTCTTCAGGTCTTGAGATGTCACTTTCTTAGTGAGCCATTTCCTGATTTACCTTTAAAATTGCAACATCTCTCTCTGCCTATACCCCCAATCTCTCACCCTTTTCTTTTTTTTTGGCATGGCACTTCTCACCATCTCAGATAGTCTACATTTTACTTAGTAGTTGTCTCCTCCACCAGAATTAAAGCTCCGCAAATTCTGATCTATTTTTGATCAATGTTATATTGCTGTGGCCTTAAACTGGCACATAGTAAGTGCTTAGTTAGTATTTGCTGAATGTATGAACAGAAATAAGATATGTAGTGGGATCAAGTCTGTTATACACACTTTTAGATCTCTATAAAGTTGCTGCTTTCACTGGAAAAATTAATATTAAATATATTTAGTGAGCGCCATTTTAAATATCCCTTCTAACTAAGTTCTACTGGAGATTAAGAACACAAATCTCTACTGCTTAAGGTGAAATCCTTCAGAGCTGGCCTGGCCTCCAAATGAACTCAATGGAGAAATCATAAGATAGAAGAGCACCTCTAGAATTATGCTAGGAGACCCCCAATGTCTCACTATTATTTCTGAGTCTAAAGTGTTGTGAGGCCAGCATGTTTTAACTAAGGCATCTTTGAAAGTGGCATACCCCTCTAACCCACATTATGCCTGTATGTCTGCTGGAGAAGCAAAAGAGGGTGTTTGAGTAATTATTGCAGACATCATCTGGTAAACACAGGATCTAGGTGATCATGGTAAATCTGGGCCTAAAATCCAGTTTCCTAAGAACTTTAATTTTTAATAAACAAAGATCTCGGTGGGCACCTTGTTTTTTTCAATCCATTCCACAGACACTGAATACCTACATGTGATGTATGGTGTCAAGTGCTGGGGGAGAAAGGGACAAATCAGATAAGTGCTTGCAATGTGTGAGAATAATTCTGTTTATCATGTAAGAAGTTGTCTAAGTCAGCAAGGGAAATCAATATAAATCTTTATATATATATCTTTTTATTAAAAAAAATACATCCTTTTCATGTAGTGTCTCCAGGACCCAACAGCACCAGATAAAGTGACATTCTTCTATTTGAAGTAATTTCATAGTGAATCTCCTTACAAAAACTGTATGTGAAATCCCAAGAAACAGTAAAGAATCTTTTGTTGTGTTAGGATTTTATTGCATTGAATAGTAATTAATTATATTGTTGCAATGCTATTTATTTGTAAGCTACTCTTGGTTAATCAGGAGTCAGTACTTTGGTCTGGCCTCTGAATTCTGTTCCTGTTTTGCTCATTTCAATGCTTCTTGTTGATTTCACCCTGAGATGTGGCTTCCTCCCACCCCTCCCCATTTAGCAAACCTTCTGATTTATATATGGGAGAAGTCTTTCTGAGTTAGAAGTTATTTTTAGCTATGAATAAAACATTCAAGAAGAGAGAAAAATAGGTTGTAGTTCAGAAAACAATAAAAGGCTTTGCCCATAAACCATAACTTGTTGTCAGTGCTGCAGTAAGACAAAGTAGCGTTTCTGTCCTTGTGACTGCAGTCTTTTCAATAATTTGGGGCACATTTGAAGTAATTGACTCAAGTGTTTATAAAGAAACGGGAATTTATTAACAGGTAATAAAAATAGTTACAGGACAATGTTAGGACGTCCTATTTGCATATTCTGTTGTTATGTTTGCTGTTGATTAATCCCACTGTGTGCAACTGAAAATCTTACTTTAAGAAGCAGTTCCTAAAGTACCAGCTGAGAGGGTTGCTCTCGAACCTGACTGCCTGGGTTTAAAATCAAACTCTGTCGTCTCTGTGTCTCTCTTGGGTAAGTTCCTTATCTTCTCCTTGCTTCAGGGTCCTCATTTATAAAATGAAGATAATCCTCAAATGCATTCCATAGGGTTTGTAAAGATCAGATGTAAAGATCGAATCCCGCATCGGGCTCCCAACTCCGTGGGAAGTCTGCTTCTCCCTCTACCTTTGCCCCCCTCTCTCTCGCTGTCTCTCATGAATAAATAAATAAAAATATTTATAAAAATAATAAATAAAAACAAAAAGGAAAGTATCTTGATGTGTGAATTCCCTTCGCTTTCTCTGACATTTTTTATTGAGGTAAAGTCAACTCACCATTAGATTATAACTCTTTAAGATTGTACTAGATATATATAAATGATTAAGTATTAAATTGGCCAATCTAGTTTGTATGCTAAACTTAAATACATAATTCCATTTAAACTTTGTGAATCCATAAGTCTAGAGATGTCATTAGCATGTGTGTGCTTTAGAGAAAGTATAACATGGCATTTTAATCAGTCTGCATAAATATTATTTTCTAATTCTTTTAGGTTATAGGCAAATCCTCACACTAGATTAATTTTTTAAAGGCATAAGTAGAATAGATTTTTAATAAAAAAATTTTAGCAAGATTAATTTGAGAAATAGTCACTATTGTACTTTATAATAAGGCATAAATGAGAGGCAATTTATATATTACTATTACTACCTAGACCCAGACCATCCACATTTTTATACTCTTGATTTTACCTGAGTTTCCCAGGTTTTGGACACACTCATTTCTTTCTCTGTACCCTGTGATGTCCAATCTATCCGCAATCTCTCCCTCTCCCTCTCTTTTTAGTAATAAGCTGTTTCTTGTTTTTACTATCTGGACCTGTAGAGCCCCCAAATTTGATTATGCACTTAGAATTCCAAGCTACCTATTTGTGTGTGTGTGGGGGGAAGTGAAGAATAGATAACATAAAATGGTCATCACTTGTTCTTTAAATGACCTCAGTCTCTACCTCACCTTCATCCCCAGACAATAGCAAACACATGTTTGGATTTAACACATTTATCTAGGTTCCCAAGAGAGGGAACTTCCTTCTGGTCACCTCTGCTCTCACTATGACCCCAAGTTCAGGAGTGACTATCCTGAGCTCTCTTCTCTGTTTCTCTTTCTCTCCACACAGAGAAGATTCTGGGGCAGCTGGACTGGTCAAATAGGAAAGGAAAGGTAGATATTATGGCTCATGCTGTGGTTATGGTACAACTGCCAAGCTTTAGGATGGCAGAAGTAGGGGATGTGTTCAGGAGGGGGAGAGGGTGCCCTGTGGTCCCTAATGTAATCATGACCTGGTTTAAGAAAGAGTTCCAAAGCAGAACATTTTCTTTGCACTGAAATTGGGAGGGCAGGAAATGGGGTGAGAAGGATGAAATGTGTTGGCGAGGAGTGAAAAAACAGAAAACAATGAGCTGGTATGGAGTATTTCAGGCACCGAGCTTTAGATACCTAATCTCTATTCCTCACAGCTGTTCTGTGAGGGAGGTATGTATAGACCCATTTTTCAGAGGAGGAGAATGAAGTTCAGAGAGAGGAACTGGTGCAGGCTTACAAAGCTCGCGAAGGAGCGCGGATCTGGATGCTGGACTGCCTGAGCCCTGGGCTCTTGTTTGCCTTTTAAAGCCAGAACCGGGAGGAAGCCACCATAGAGCTACAGACATGAGCATCCATGGAGGGGGCTCCAGATCATGTGGTGGTAGCTAGAAGAAGCTGGGACAGCAAGAACATGTTAGTTACTCCAGGACATGGACCCAGGCTAGCCTCTAGCTAGCGCTCTGTAGGGAAACAGTTATCACCACCACCCTGCTCACTCTTATAGGACAAATACGGGTTCACTTTTCAGAGCCGACACTATGACTGGGTGGGTGCACTTTGACTTCAGGTGCATCAGGAAAGAATCCTTGTTCTTGAAAGATGCACCTCAATTTTTGGCAGTGACTTGAAATGTCTTTAGGAGGGGCTAGTTTTTAATCCCATCCTTACAAGGTTCTCTTTATACGCAAATGACCTGAGAAATAACATCTTGATCTAAACCATATAAAATACTACAAAACTTGGCATATAAATGACTAAGGGAAAATTATTTTCAGTTTAAAGAAGAGTTTGAGGGGCACCTGGGTGGCTCAGTCATTAAGCGTCTGCCTTCGGCTCAGGTCATGGTCCCAGGGTCCTGGGATCGAGCCCCGCATGGGGCTCCCTCCTCGGCAGAGAGCCTTCTTCTCCCTCTGCCACTGCCCCTGCTTGTGGTCCCTCTCTAGCTGTGTCTCTCTGTCAAATAAATAAATAAAATTTTTAAAAATAAATAGATAAATCAGTAAAGAAGGGTTTGAAGGCACATGGATTTCAAACTGGAAATCAAGTAACCAACAATATGCAAAAATTTTCTAAGGGGTACACAAACAAAAACATACTTAAGGGAATCTGTATTTATATCTTTAACTTCCATATATACTTCATCCTAAAATCGACTGCCCTGAAAACGTGTCCTCTACTTTTCAAAATGAAGGCATCTCCTGTATCCCAATCTTCCCAAGATACATTTTATGAGGGTATAAAAGGCTCTAGGGTGGCACAAGTCAGGTGCAAACTAATTGGGAGGATTAGTGTGGTATTTGAGAGAGTAAAGGACTATAATGACAGGGTGACAAACTCTTTTGCAAATCAGGTCATTACAATTCTTGGCATTCGTCAAAACGGAAGGAGGCCCTAATATGCCACTAATGGGTCCCTGAACATGATAGGTGATAATAGAACACTATCTGATTTAGTGTCTTTACTAGTTTCAAAGACTTTTATAAATTAAAATTTAAGTTTAATAAGCGAAAGGAACATCTAGTGCAAAATGAAAGATACTTAAAATTTTAATGTGCACATTTTTTACCTAACAGCATTCCATCAAATTCTATCCCTAAGAAAACCTCCTATGTGCACATATCCATATGCTATGACTCACCTGTGTTAAATCTAACTGAACACTCTGTGGTCTGTTATTTTCTTAAGCAACGTGCTTCGTGGCAAGGATGCTGAGCAACGTGAGATAGTTCTGTAAAGGGCAATCTTCATATTGTTAGACCTTGTTCAACATTCAATCAAGAAAAGGCAAACACAAATAAGGCCCTCTTCCTCTAGTGAAAAATGTTAGGAAATGGGAAAAGGAGCAAGTTTCTGCAGAAGGCGTTTGCCGCACTTATGAGACCAATTCCCACCTCCGCCTTGTAGAATCTTGCACTCAGGAGCTGCACTCACTGCTCACTTTGTCCCCCTCTGACTTCTTGAGGCCCCAGGTCATCAACATATTAATCAATATTTTTTGTGATCTTCCTTAATCTAAGCAGATGACGTATGTCTTTTTTTTTTTTTTTTTAACAGACCAAATAAGGCCAAAAGATATAAACTCCTCTCAAAGCTCTTCCTTCCTTCTGTGTCAGGTCACCCACAAACACACACATGTCCCCTGTCCATCCTAAAAACCAACCAACAAGGAAATTACTCTGTGACATGCCTGCTCTTCTCAGCCTCACTTTCATCTCCTCTCTCCCTTGGTGGCTAAACTGTCCTCACTATTCATCAGCCCACTGACCCTTCAATTTAGTGCTGTCTGGATTCACGCTTACCACTCAAACTGCACTTTCAGAGGTGACCAGTGACCTCCCTCGCTGCCCCATCCAACAAGCCAAAAGCATCGTCTTTCCCTATGCCACTCTTGTACCACGTAATTAACTGTTCTTTCTCAAACCTCTTTCCCTGGTCCCTTTATTTTATCCACCATAGTTCACACTGTCCTCGCAGGGCTCTTTCATTTTCTCTCCTTTTAATTTTATAGTGGTGGTTCCCAACTTTTGTGCATCAGAAGCACCCAGGGAGGTTTTAAGACCTGCTCCTGCCCGGGCCCCACCTGCAGAGGTTCTGATTGAATTGGGCATATGAAGGGCCCAGGCCTTGGTGTTTTTTAAAAGCTCCTCAAGTTAATGCTAATGAGCAGCCAGGTTTGCAAACCACTGGCTTATATGTACTGGTGATCTCCTTCACACTCATGGCTGTTCACTCAAAAATCATTAACTCCAGTCCTAATGTTCATTCAGCTCCATTCAGATTTTCAATTACTTTCTCGATAACTCCAACTGAATGCTCAATAAATACGAAATGCAGAACAGGTACTGAATTGATCCCAGGATCTCCTCACGTCATTCCTCTCTCTATAAATGTGGTCCTCCTGATTTTCTGTTTAATTATGGAGTCGTTATCCTCCTAATCCTAAACTCAGAGCTTACAGGAATCCTTGTGCCTTTCTTCAAAAACTATTCTGTTCAGTTATGGATGGTACCTAGAATGTTTTTTCAAACCCGGCTCTTCTTCTCTACCCCTACTCTTAAGTACTGTGATACTATTTTAATTCTAATAATTTTTACTAAAAAATAAATCTTAAAAACAGTAGCTTCACTTAAAATGTTCTTTATTGTGTCATTGTTTCTAGGTTAAAATCCAAACTTCACAGGAAATCTTTTACAAGTGTCCTCAATTATTGCTCTAGCTTCACCTTGTTCACTTAATACTACTTTCTGGACATACCGAACTTTCTGAAGTTTCCTTAGCGTGTGATCAACACTAACATGGCCACTCATTGCATTTTCCATCACTCTACCCAGCATGCCTTTCTCCTCCTTTTCTGCTGCGAGAATTCTACCCATTCTTCAATACTCACCTCAGAAGACACCTTCATTCTGAAACACTTTTCGTCTGTTTTCCTTTTATGTGCAGAAGAAGCGATCTTATCAAACCATTTATCATACTGTACTGTAATGATTTGTGTAAAGTTTGTGCCTGGGAGTTCTTGAGAGCATGATTACTTATGTGTGTATGATATCTCCAATGTGATACATCTCTGAATATATATGTGAATATCTGAATACATATGTTTAGTTTTGTGTTCACAGTATCTAGCACAGTATCCTAGCAGAGATGTTCAAAATGTTGTTTATTATTTATCCAATTAATGTTTGCTGAGTATCTACTAGGTGACCTCACTATTCTTGGTACCTGGGATGCATCAATAAACCAAACGAAGTCTGCCCTCCAAGTGATTCCCAAAAGAGAAGGCAATATATAAACAATATAAATATATTGGATAATTTCAATGGTCCTTAGGGCTAGAAAAAATAATCAGTGCCATACAGTGTTTTAGATCTGGAGTCAGAAAACATTTTCTGTAAAGGGTAACATACTAAGTATTTAAGGTTTTGTGCGCCAAGGTTTCTAAACAGTAGGCATAGACAATATGTAAATGAACGAGCATGGTTGTGTTCCAATAAAAGCTTATTTACAAAAACAGGTGGTGGGCTGTATTTGGCCAGCAGGCTATAGTTTGCTGACTCTTGTTTTAAATGACAGGGAAGGCCTCTCTGCAGAGCTGACTAGTCGCTAGAACATGAATATCTAGAAAGAGCCAACCATACTGAGCCAGAGTGTTCCAGGTACAGGGAAGAGCAATTACAAAGGTCACTGTTTGAGAAGCAGAAATAAAGCCTTCATGGCTGAAGTGTGGTGAAAGAATGGATGAATGAATGAACATATGAACAAAGGCATGAATGAGTACCCATGTAGAAAATAAAACCACTAATAATAAGTGGAGAGTATATATAAAGAAGCATTCCCTTAATTGAGATATGTAGCCACATTCAAGAGAAGAAACAAAGACATGAATGCACAGGAAAATATAAGTCAGTAGGATCTACCTAAAATTAGTTTACTCCCTGAGTATCCATTGAATAGCTAATATGCACTGAGGATTATTGCAGGTGCTAGAAATTAGACGAAATATTTAATAATTATGACATCTAAAGTTTCAGACAATCAAAATGTTAGATTCTTAGCAATGCATATATTTTGATTTCTAGAAGTTGAAATAGGACTTCTAAGTACTGCAAAGTACTGCTTGTCACAGAACAAAGAGTAAGTACTGTGATAAACAAGCAAACAAACAACAAAAAAATGTGACCTGGGAATGAATATATATATATCTCAATCATACCAATTAATTTCATTTTGGGAAAACATTTTGAAAAAAAATTCTTGAACATCACCAAATGAAGTATGTTTAGAAATCACTGAGATATTCTAAAAAAAATGGACCAGAAGTTGAGTTTAACTTTTCTTTCACATTCTAAAATTTTCATTTTCTTAATGAAGTGTGTGTAGATAATAACAACAAATAACACAAATCAACATGTTTATTCTGCTTTTGGAAAACTGATGAGATGATCTAACACTTTTTAATAAATGACTTCTCCCCAAAAGACATCTTTGTCTGGATACTATCTGATTAACTCATGAAAATCAATCAAATAAGGCTACACACAATTTGTGTCATTTTAATGAACTGAATTTCCAAAACATACAGTCAATAAAACTTTTTTTTGTTGTTATGGGAAAAATATGGACTTTGGAGTTGCCAGACTTGGCTCTGTAGCCTGATCCTCCCACTTGCTAAGTTTGCAGCCTTGTGCAGGCTAGAAGCTCCCAGAAGCACGATGCTCACTGTACAGAGGGAAGGACTATCCCTCCCAGTGTTGTAGGAGGATTTAATGAGTTACGGAAGGGAAAGCACCTGGAATTAGGAGGCAGGCAATAAATCTAATTTAATTGCTTCTTCTCCAAGACTGAGTTTACCCCAAACAGAGTTATATCTGCATAAGTGTATTTTAAATGTTGATGATTCAGTGTCCCTTAGTGTCTCTATTAAGAAGTACATATCTTCATATTCATAATACTAATCAGGAAAAAAACAAAAACTAGGAGAAATCTTTCAATTTTCCACTGCATAGGGCTATTGGTATTAATTTATGAGTCTTCATTCATACAACTCTCCCAGTGAGGAAAGTTTCCCCTTGTTTACAGCCTCAATCCCTTCTAGTGTATGTACCAGAAGAGAGGTCATATTTCTAGCCTTCCTATATGAGAACTGGTTCCCAGCTCTTCTAGGAAGATAAAATGTTTAGAAATCCCTCCAACACTTAGGTCTTTCAGTTCCATTGATGCCTTCAGTCTGGCAGAGAGTTCTCAAAACACCAACATGATTTTATTAATGAAGATGAGTGATTCCCAATTTGATTATAAGTTTCAGGACTACAGCATTTTGACCCCATATTGTGTGTTCCCAGAAAAGATGTATAAAACTGCCATCCCTTCCTGTGTGTGGTATGATTTAAGAATCAACTTTTTTTTTTATGGCTCCTAGATGCATGGTTTTATAGCTTTACTGTTACTGATATTTTATAAAATTCAGAACTATTGGCTATATAAGTGCTGTCAGAGGAAAAAAAAAGGTTTTGCAGCAAAACATGGAGATCATTTGGCAACGGCTTGGGCTTGCGCAACCTTTTCTGAACAGCCATTTCAGCATTCAACAACCTCATGCTTCAACTCTCCCCCCTAAAAACTTTGTTCTTCAGTTCAAATTTAATTTTTGATTTATATCATCAGCAAAGGCAGAGAAAAGTGGATTACCATTCCCGATGGATTATCCATTTATAGCTTATCATTAAATATGGGATAAATTATAATCTCCAGTTTAATCTTGACTTCCCACACTCATTTTCTCACCTTTATTCACCTCCGTTCTCTCTTTCTAATTAAGCAGCATACAAGCTAAGCTACCTAAGACAGAGCCCCAAACTTCTAATGTTAAGAGTAAAGTGGGGGGACTCATTTACACAAAATAATTATTTTCCAAACATTATTTATCTTTAGTAATTTGTTTGCTACTAAAATTGTGTAAAGCCTAACTATGTTCATGTTTTAGACATTGAGGAGGGTATGTGCTATGGTGAGCGCTGTGAATTGTACAAGACTGATGAATCACGGATCTGTACTTCTGAAACAAATAATGCAATATATATGTTAAGAAAAAAAAAGAAGAAGAAGATAGCAGGAGGGGAAGAATGAAGTGGAGTAAGTCGGAGGGGGAGACGAACCATGAGAGACGATGGACTCTGAAAAACAAACTGAGGGTTCTAGAGGGGAGGGGGGTGGGGGATGGGTTAGCCTGGTGATGGGTATTAAAGAGGGCACGTTCTGCGTGGAGCACTGGGTGTTATGCACAAACAATGAATCATGGAACACATCAAAAACTAATGATGTAATGTATGGTGATTAACATAACAATAAAAATTATTAAAAAAATAAAACACAAATATTTGGACAAAATGATGGGGTAAAAATAAATCAACAACCATGAACTTTTTCCTTGTTGCCTCGTCCCTTCCAACTCCCTGGGCAAAAAAAACATATCCCAGGATGATGCATATATCAGGGGCTTTTTAGGAATGCCTGGCACTAACTAGTATTAGCAATCATCACTATTTCCAAATATAGTAAATGTTTGCTCTCAGTCGTTTCTACATTTTGTTTAAGCAAATCAGTGCCACAGTAAGAAGAAATAATTTACAATCTAAATTCCATTCTGAGCACTGGGTGTTATCCACAACTAATGAATCGTTGAACACCACAACAAAAACTTATGATGTACTATATGCTGGCTAACTGAACAGAATAAAAACAAATTCCATTCTTATTTTCTGACCGACTGTTTTTAAAAGAACAATGGAGACAATATATTTGAAACCACAGTATTATAGACCTTATAACAACAGTGATGATGTTTTACCGTTAGATGATAAAAGTACATAGTTGAATATTATTAAACATTAGGAACATGAGCCATATTTGCTAGAGTGTATATACTTTACACTAAACAAAAAACTTTATGTAAAAGCATCTCTAGAATATGCTTTGACTACCTTCAGGAAAACTAATGTGTTGGTTTCATATGTCTCTTCTCCATACTGCCAGAATCAACACAAGGGTAGAGGCATTACTTGTATTAGGAAATAATTTGGCTAAACTCCATCTCTGTAAAACCATGTCACGTATGGGCCACAAATGCCAATAAAACAACAAGAGAAGCAAAATAAATTTTTCTAATAATCAGAAGGCTCCGAAGTTAAGGTACATGGAGACACATAAGCAGAAAGTATAACAAATTATAAATCTGATCGTGATTTACATATCTTTACAACACCTTCAACATAATCCTATAGGCTGAGTTTTGTGATTTCTTTCAGTGTGACCTTTTCTATCAATAAAGCTGAGTCCTTTTTGAGAATTTTAAATACTTCTACTTAAGAACTTGTTTCCTTTTGTACTTCAGGGTAAATGATATACCTGCATTTTACTGATAGGACAGTGAAATAAAAAAAAAAAGGAAGGAGAGATCAATTAAATTCTTTACAGAGATCTTTTTAGAGATAGTTGGACTTTGGTCATAAAATTGCTAACAATGAGAGGTGCTCAGCTTCCCCCCACAAGTAGCTGCTGGCACCCTTTTCCTTTTCTTAACATGAACTTGTTAACGATGTGATTGGTTAAGGAATTGTCTAATCATATACGTCAATAATAAAGAACAAAGCACCTTGCAGTTTTCTTTCCTATTCTACTCCCCTGTGAAAGACAGATGTGTTGTGTCTAATTATTCACTGATTGGTATCTGGAGAAACATTAACATAATTGGCACATTTGTTCTAATTAACAGAGAGAAACTGCCACATACCACCCAACATGAAAAGTGAGTCCAGCAGCCATTAGCTAGAAAAACCCACATCCATCAGAAAAGGCTACTCTGTTGAACTCAAACTGGAGCCCCTTAAATCAGAACACTGAGACTGAGAATGACACAACAGAGTTAGGAAGAGTGTGTACACCTAAGAGAACGGAGATTTAGCCCAGGGTCGTCGGATGCAGGTATATTAATCAAACAAATGGGAAAAGCAATTATGGGGTGATTATCAAAATAAAAAAACTGAGCCAAGCCAAGCTTCTAGAAGGAGCATTGGCTGGAAGCTGGGAGTCTGTCAAGTTTTACTGACCGGTTTAGAAGTGACAAGTTTGAAGTTTTTCCTGTATTTGTTTGTTTTAACCCTGCCCTTTAGACCAGTGGTTCTCAAACTTTGTTGGATTTTAGAATCACCGGGGGGGGGGAGCTATTAAAAATCTTGATAGCCAGGCTGCACATCCTACCAATTCCCAGGTGATCCCAATGTGCATCCTCGCTGGAAAACCAGGACTGCATGTGGACCGGTTCTAACGTTCTTGCTAAAATGCAGATTTTGATTCAGTAGCCCGGGGTGGGGCTTGAGATTCTGCCTTTCTATGAAGTTCCCAGGTCATGTCAATACAGATAATCTATGCATCACACTTTGAATAGTAAGGTCTCGGCAATTCTTAAAAAAGTGTCCATAGCTAATAGCCTTCTGGAGACTTTTACCAGGTAGGGTTTGGCTCCAATTTCTCCAGAGTTTGAAATCTCAGAATTATTTTCTTTTGATTTCTCACAGTGGCAACAGTTTCTCACCATCTCTTGCATGACTAAGAAAGTCTTCATTACAGGATGCCAACAAATGTTCTTTACCCGTAAAAGTTGTGGCTAAAAAGTGCCTTAAAAAACAAGAAGCAAAAGGCCATTAAAAAAAAAAAAGTGTGCACAATGACACGCACTTTCTCCCTCCACCTCCTACCACCCCCACAGCTATTGTGGAGATACTGTTCCAGATGTTCTCTATTGTCAAGAGTAGAGGCTACTTTGTTTATGCATCCATTTGCTTATCAGATTTGCAATGAAATAAGATGCTTATTCACTTCTGTGTTGACTACTGTCTAAAATACTTTGTACATTTCAATGGGTTTGTGAGAGGAAGTGTGTTTTTATGCTTTAAAAAAGTGTTGGTCTTCAAGCATGTTGAAATTGTATCTTTAGACAATTGTAAAAAAAAAAAAAAGCCAAAGAATTAAAAAAAGCAAGTGGAAAATGTAGTGACATTTTGCTCAGTTGTAACTTCTGCAAAGGGAAGGGATTTGCTAAGAAAGGAATTTGTTTTCCTATTGAGGAAACACTCCCTTAATTGCACATATGTCTGGCTCATTGCTTTTGAGAACTGAATGTACACAGACCACACTGCGGAGGCAAGCTTGTCTTGAAATCTGAAAACTTCCATTCCTAAAGCCTAAGTTCAACTATGAGAAGATAAAAGCACATTGACCTAATGAACTATTAAATTAACTAATAGTGACAACCACCAAAAATGCCCAAAGTAGAATAACTATATCTAATAATTTCTTCCAAGGGAGCAAAATGGCACTGAAATGTTCTTAAAATGATAATTTTTTTCAGGGCAAAGCAACCATAAATTGACGATTCCATGGTTAGTTTCTAACCAGTCTTTAGCACAAATTTGCCTTTCGGGATAAGGAACTCCCAGCATTTCTTCTTATGTACCAAGTAGAAGTGGGACTCTTACAAAGTCTGGCCACCATTAGAAATTACTGGCTTTCTGCTCTCTAGGACTGCCATTTCTCACCCCCAGTGAGTTTACAGTAAATAGTGCTTCTGGGCATATGGAAAGACTCACTGAAAGAAATTCCAAAGCAAGAGAACTGATTGAAGAAACATATACTTTTTCTCAAGAGATAAGGGTCATGGAAATAAAAGACCATCTTGCCCTGTGATTAAAGACACAGTCTAGGTCATTGCCTCGTGCTCAAGCGCCACTGAGAGAGAGAGATTATCTTCGAAAACAGCTGAGGCCTGTTGATAGCTGATTTTAGGTCATCTAAGAAAAGCTCACTCTAGTGTGTCTGCTGCACTTTAGCCTGGAAGATTTTCCTTTTTCCCAAAAGACCAAATTTGTTCTAGGTTTCATCCATTGAATAAAATCAAGTCTAAAAATCATGTTCAGAATTTTTTATCCCCACAGAAATTAAAGTATGCCCTTTATTTCTCCATCTCTCTCCATCTCTTTTACTTCTACCCTAAGACAAACAACCATTTTCTCTTGCTTGTGTTAAGGCAAGATCCCCTAGATGGATCCCTGCTTTCATTCTTACACTGTGAAAATCAATTTTCCACACAGCAGGGAGAATGATCTTTGAAAAACATATATATCCCAACATGACAATTCCCTACTTAAAATCTCCAATGGCTTTTCCTGCGTTCAGAGATCCATCCAGGTGACTTAATTTGTCTGTTAATCCACAAACTAGTCCTCCTGCCTCTGACTGAAGGTCTTCTTGCCCTCCTCACAGCTTCATGACATATGTCTCTGAGCCACTGGCCCCTTTTCAGTCTATAGCCACATCCGCTCCTTCTGAGGCTTTTTTGCTCCCCCTGCCTGGAACGTCCTGACCCAAATCTTTTCATGACCTGCTCTCTCCTGTCACTCAGACCTCAGGTTGGATCGTGCCTCCACAGATAGATTCTCCTTGACTTGAAAGTGACTTCCCATCCCCAGCAACCATCAATGTCTCAAAATGACCTTGCCTTATTTCCTTTCACTTGCAGTTGCAGGACAGTATCTTGACCATTTAGTTCTATTCCTGTTTAGTCCTTTTTTCTTTTTTAACCCGTTAGGGACTTTGGCTGACTTGTATCTCCTGGATACTAGAAAAATATCCAGCACGCAGTGAGTAGATAATAAATATTTCTTGAATCAAGGGATTAATGACTAAAAAATAAAAAGTGCATGTTGTACTATAGCTCAAATGAACTACTATGTATGTGCACAAGTGAAGCCACAAACATGTTATAAGTCCAGAAAGGGTTTATAATTTCTTACTGTTTTTTTTTTTTAAAGAATTGATGTTGAATCAAAGAAAAACACATGGGGTAACCATGACAAAGAGGTGATGCCGACAACTGTTGAATGAACCAATGCCAAGTTTGCAAGCTGACTACTACTCAGGGAACCTAATGCTCTTGCAAAACCGTTTGCAAGGCTGATAATCAGCTCGTAATAAAAACCCCTTCTTGTTAACGGAATATTATGCAGCCATCAAAAGGAATGAGATCTTGCCATTTGCAACGACATGGATGGAACTGGAGGGTGTTATGCTGAGTGAAATAAGTCAATCAGAGAAAGACATGTATCATATGACCTCACTGATATGAGGAATTCTTAATCTCAGGAAACAAACTGAGTGTTGCTGGAGTGGTGGGGGGTGGGAGGGATGGGGTGGCTGGGTGATAGATATTGGGTAGGGTATGTGCTATGGTGAGCGTTGTGAATTGTGCAAGACTGTTGAATCACAGATCTGTACTTCTGAAACAAATAATGCAACATATATTAAGAAAAAAGAAAAAAAAGAAGATAGCAGGAGGGGAAGAATGAAGGGGAGTAAGTCAGAGGGGGAGACGAACCATGAGAGACGATGGACTCTGAAAAACAAACTGAGGGTTCTAGAGGAGAGGGGGCTGGGGGGGATGGGTTAGCCTGATGATGGGTATTAAAGAGGGCACGTTCTGCATGGAGCACTGGGTGTTATGCACAAACAATGAATCATGGAACACTACATCAAAAACTAATGATATAATATATGGTGATTAACATAACAATAAGAAAATAAAAAAAAAAAAACACCTTCTTGTTGCTACACCCATGCTAGGAAAAGCTCCACCAGATCTTACTGGGCACTGAAAGCAGTATCTCTCCCCAGATTTGTATTCAAACTCTTCTTTCCTAAGCTCTTTGCCTGCAGAGAATATAAAGCACAGCTTGGAAGACAATGCACCTGCATGGAAATGCATCAAAGTGAAGTTCTCGCTATGAGGGAACGGCAGTGAAACGTGCACGCCTCTCATGAAACAAAATGTTCAGCGGCCATATTAATAATCAATTAGATGGAGTGCCACCTGATGCTGCACATTTGGCAGAGCCTCCAGCTGCCGGCTTTTTTGCTTTTTGCCCTGGCAGTAGTAGCTTAAAAAAAAAAAAAATCTGTTGCCTGTTTATCAAGACTAAACTCAGCAAAATAATCTATTCTTTTGCCCTTCAACCCATATTTTCCCACTTGCTAATTAGAGATGCAAATATTGATAAATAAGATGACAGTTTCTAAGCACAACTGGGTCAATAAGTTGAACATTGTGCCCTCTTCCTCCAATTAAACTCCTATGAGAAATAGCTCAATTATAATTAGAGAAGCAATTATCCCCTTGTTAAAGGTGATACAAATCACAGGTTTTAATGAAAAATTCAGTTTTGCTCCTTCTGCCATGCCAACAAATCTTGTATCCATTGATGTTTTGATCCCAGTACTCTCCAAAAGAGATAATCTGATGAAATAAAGTATCTCTGAGTATGTTTCTGGCTCACGATGTGACAGCAACATTTTCTAGGCATAAACTAAGATGAGCAAAGAGGGATTCATTTCACAGAATGCTGCTATTATACCACTGGAGCAACCCTGCACCCATTCATGAGCATATTAATTTTCTGGCTTGTTTAGGGAGATGGGGAGGCTTGTCTATTGAAAGGGAGGCAAATGCCTTCCCAGAAATGTAAGAAAAACATTATATTTTTGGCGTGGTCCTAGCAAAAAAGTTATTAAGATAGTGGGCAATACCATTTTAGAGTGTTTCTGGTAGTTGTTTTTCTTTCTCTTATCTAGTCTATTCTTAATTTTAATGTAAGTATTATTAACCTGCCCTATACTCTTTGAACTGAAGTAACTTCCAATGCGCCTCCCCCCTTTTATTTTATCCTGGTCCTAGTGGGTTGGAACTTTGCTCTCAGGCTTTAGACTATTGGATCCCCTCACCTCACACTGAGTTCTCTCAATAGGGTTGCATCTTCAGGGGTGACAAACATCTTTTTTCTGGAAACTTCCATCTCAATTTCCTGAAATGTACCTGTATCCAACAGGCATTCTTTCCTTCATATAATTAAATATAGTCAGAGAATCTACTAGGTAGATTCAGTGTGCTGGTATTAGAGATAAAAACTGAACCTGAACCTGCCCCTCCCTTTTTGCTCCTTATTTCTTCACAGTTTAGGCAGGCAGAGGAGTCAACAGATACATTTCAACACAAGTAGTAGTTGGGGCTAGGTAAAATCATTGTCTATAGGGGCCAGCCACATTGGTTCTTCCATACCAGGTGTTAAATTCTGAGATAATTCTGTATGTGCTGCGAAGTAACTGAGTGCTCCCCCTCTCCTTCCCAATACTGGATGGCTCCCTGGGCCACCTTCTGATTCAGCAGCTAAAGGGTTTATACCTGATACAGCACAGGGCCTTCAGATTCCGCCCCTGTGCTAAGGAAGTTGTGTAGTTGTTAAATATTTTAAATAAAGAAAATAGATATAAAGGAAAGACTTGGCAAGGAGACCAGAGAAGGGAGCATCAAGCCTAGAACCCTGAAACCTATGTGGTTTATCCTGGAGTGCCCGCAGCATAATTTTTTTTTTTTTTTTTTTTTTTTTTTTTTACCCAATAAGTATTAAGGTGAGTTCTTAGTCAAAAGGTCACCACCTGTAGAGATGGGAGTGAGTACAAGAAATCTGGATTGGCCTCTTCCTTCTTTGAAACTTGGTCAGTCTCTTTCCTTTGGCCCTGAAAAGGAGAACTACCACCAGTAGCCTCAGCCCAGATTTCCTCTCTGAAATAAAATACGCAGGCTGCTCCAATGTCCTGGGACCATGATGACTAAGTGGACAACAGTAACTTTAAAAATCAGAAAAAGGGGCGCCTGGGTGGCTCAGTCAGTTAAGCGACTGCCTTCGGCTTAGGTCATGATCCTGGAGTCCCGGGATCAAGTCCCGCATCGGGCTCCTGGCTCAGCAAGGAGTCTGCTTCTCCCTCTAACCCTCCCCCCTCTCATGTACTCTCTCATTCTCACTCTCTCAAAATAAATAAATCTTTAAAAAAATATTAAAAAAAAAATAAAAATCAGAAAAAGAACAGCAGCATGTCATGACTTGCTATAGATATTTACATTAACAAGTCATTTGTAAAGTGGATATTTACATATGGGGCATCTGGGTGGCTCAGGTGGTTGAGCGACTGACTTTGTTTTGGCTTAGGTCATGAATTCAGGGTCCTGGGATCGAGCCCCACATGGGGCTCTACGCTCAGCAAGGAGTCTGCTTGAGATTCTCTCCCTCTCTCTGCCCCTCCCCCAACTCTGAAATAAATAAATCTTTTTTTTAAAAAGAGATATTTATATAAATAAGGGCCTTTCCTTATGTAAAGCTTACAGTGCTATCTTCATTTGTAGAATTTATGGACTCTAACCAAAGTCCTGGCTAGAGAATAGAGGAGGGCATATTGGTGGTGGTTCTCAGGACAGAAGATTCATCTCTGCATGCCCCACAGCACTGGCATAGGTTCAATGCACTCAGTGACTATTCTGAATTCAAGAGGTTGAATTCCATCTTCTGTGAATCAATAGGTGATAACATAATAATAGTACAAAAAGTGGCTGATGTTTCTTGAGCTTTCTGCATTGTCTAAGTGATTCACATGTACCATCTCATTTAAACTCCAAAACTACACTCTGGAGACATACTATTATTATTATTATCTCCATTAATAATTCAGAAAACATATGTATAGAGGACTGAAATACCTTGCCCAAAGTCAAAAAGTTAAAAATGGTGATGCTTGTCTTTACACCTAGAGTTCTGCAAGGAAATGAGATTAACATTCTATGGTCGTGACTAAAGCCAAAATAAGGGGTGATATTAAATATTATTTATGACCTCAGAAATACCTCTGCCATTATTTGTATCACAGGTGATACCACTGTAATTTAAGATTAGTAGAGTTCTTTAGAAATTTATTGACTTGTATGGGAAGGAAGAAAGTGATTACCGCCTCATATTCTGCAAATAACGTACCTGACTACTCCTTCAGTGGAGCTGGACACATACTTATAAAACAAAGATCAGCTGAATTGATCAGCCATGCATTCATTGAGCATTTACCATTGGAGTTTTTCAGAATCGTTTGCCTTGGATGCAAAAGAAGCACAAATCCTTGCCAGTATAGCCTGATATCTTAAGGACTGATTTTATTTACGGGAAAGTGCAAGAGTCGATCTGTGAGCTCAATATTTCATTCTATGCTATTTTTATGCTTTTAGATTCTTCAAAAAATTTAAATATTAAGTAATGAATGCATTTATCATAAAATTAAAATAGGCTTACAATCTTTTAATTCACCAGGTTACATTTCATTCCTTTCTTTATTCATTTATCTACCCCTCTTAAGCAACTGACCGTTGTAATGTGTTTCATTAAGGTACTTATTAGCTTTCTGATCTTAGTGATTCTAAGGGTGTTGGATAGAATCTACATAGGCGTTTGCTAGCCTGCTCTTGAGTGTAGCTGTTTGATGTGTCTTCTGACTTCAAAAAAAAAAAAAAAAAAAAGAAAGAAAGAAAGAAAGAAAAAGAAAAAGCCACATTAAATATAGTTCTTTGAATGTCAAATGGGTATATGATTTTTGAGCTTGCCAAGTGTTAATTGGTCTCTTCCCCATTGATGATACAAATAAAATTCACAGTCAATTAGTTTCAGTCATGAATCTTTACTCCTTGACAAAGTGAACCACTTTGTTGGAGAGACTAAAAAAATGAAAAAATTACTAGGATCTTGTCACTGAAAGTCTTTGCAGGGATCAGCAATCTGTAAGAAATGCTGGGTAAAAATGAGGCTATGGATGCCCATGTTACTCAGAATATATTTTGGTCTTTAAGGCAGTTTAATGGCGGTTTGCATTAGAATTTTTAAAAATACAATGGAGACAGGTGCACTCTTATAATAAGTGAAATGAAATACTGAAGAGAAAAGAGTTGTCTCCTTTCATTACACTAAATCATATTGCATATCGGTGTTGGAAGATAAAGTCTTGATGTGGTTGGATAAAACAGCTATAATCATGCAAAGAGTCCAATGCACTGCTTGAAAGTACCAGGGGATGCCAGTTACAAGGCAAACAATAGTTCTCTTCTTTCAGAGGAAAACAAGAAGCTTCATTAAGAGTGCTACTTTGAGGCTAGAGATATAAATGGCTGTGAGAGAAAAAAAACGCAGTTGTTTTCTAAGAGCCTTGCCTAAATTTCTAATTCATTTATTATTAATAATAATTTGGAAAGAGCAATTAGATGTTTAATCTTGTTGTTGTGAGACCAGCTAACGGAGTTGACTCCCACCTTTGCTTCAACCTTCAAAAGACTGAAAAACTATGAGAAATCTAATAGTAAGTGTACAGCTACAAAACTTTTTTGAACGATGATGTGTCAATAATGGTTTTTTTGCACTTTCATAGATAGGGAGAATTCGGGGCTTATTTTTACAACAACAACAACAAAAATCTAGCGGGTCCATATGCAGACCCAAATTGCGGCAGCTAAAAAACGCCTCTTTCTATACATGCAATAAAGAGTAAAAATTTCAAAGGACTAAATATAGTTTGGAGGTTAACAAGGACCAACAAGTTGGCAGCAATGTATGTCACTTGTCAAATTGAAGTGTTTCTGGGCCCACAGAACACCGGATTAGCTAAGGCAATAGCGTCTGATGCCCTATTAGGATGTCTCCTAAAAATCATAAATGGTAGCATTTTTGAGAGTTTAGAGTTATTTGTTAACAAATGAAAGACACAGTATTAGACGATTTTCCTAACAAGTATGCTTTATGATGGTGAATGGCTCAAGGAGGGCACGGGATTCTCTTGTGGTCATGTAGGCCTATCCCCCATAGACAGGCATTTGCAAAGGACAACTGTATGGTTTGGTGCTAATGAAAAACATGGTATGTATCTGATTCATCATGCTTCATTAACAATCAACAGGCTTTGTTTTAGTAAAAACAAAAAATGAAAATGAAGAGCTTGATAAAAAGTTCATGGTAGGAAACTAATTGACACTTGTCATTTCTCAAGCATGTTTCTATTCATGGTGTGTAAATATGGCCTTTAGATTACATCATGGAACAGGAAATGTCAATGTGGGGTGCACAGGCTCATACACACACACACACACACACACACACACACACACACACCTTTTACATTTGTTGCATATGATCAAGAACAATAATAAAATTGATAGTACATTATTGTCTTATCACCACTCTATATGAAAAGTGCCAGATACAATAAAGCAGTGTTTCTGATTTCTTGAAAGAGAATGACAAAATTGAACCAAGCTGCCCGTGGCTTTGTCCAGTGGGGCATTCTAATTGACTCCCAAGTCATTAATCAGTCCCCAATCAATCTGTTTTGCCAGCAGCAGGCAGTTAGGACTCCATTCCCAACCATTCATCATGCCATACCCTAATTCACTGCCCCATTAGCCATGGATTAGGCCTCTGTTAGAATAACTAAGTGCCAGTTGCTAAATGCAAAGAATTTTTGTTACCTCAGCCACTGGGATCCCTTCAGGTGGTCGACACTGGAGCAAGACTTCCTGTTCCAAAGATACTTCCTTTCCCAGGGGTTCCTGCTCAAATGTCTTCCGTAGATCTGGAAAGCACAGGTAATAAAATACATGACAAAACTAATAATTAACATTTATTTATTTATGGAAAATGATATAAAAATATCCCAGTTTAGTATTTTATGTATCTTTTTATTTTTATTTTATATTTTTTTAAAGATTTTTTATTTATTTGACAGAGAGAGACACAGCGAGAGAGAGAACACAAGCAGGGGGAGCAGGGGAGGGAGAAGCAGGCTTCCCGTGGAGCAGAGAACCAGATGTGGGGCTTGATCCCAGAATCCTGGGATCATGACCTGAGCCGAAGGCAGACGCTTAATGACTGAGCCACACAGGAGCCCCTCTTTTTATTTTTTTTTAACCACACTTTGTTAGTACTGTACCATAATCCAGACTATTATATTCTGTGTGGTGGAAAACATGAAATTCAGAGGCTATTAACTGCTTCTACTTTAATCTTCAATGGAATGCTTTGGAGAACCTCATTTACACAATCAGTGAAATTGATTAATTGCATTTCCTTAGTATTACTTGATCATCAATTATGGTGATCACATTTTTTTATCAAAAGAGCCCCATTATCATGATACTTATACATACAGAGTCTGTTATATACGTAAATATTTTTCTCTTTCTTCATAATAGGTATTATTAAAGTTGTAATAACTCTGAGATCTTTTGATCAATAACTCAAGAGGAAGTTTATGTTTCAGAGTGGGAAACAGAAAGCTGGAGTCCTGAGAGAATTAATGTAACTTCTTGAGATGTTTCAAACAGGAAGCAAGAAAAAGAGGAGCTATGGGGATGAGTCTAGAAATATCTCAATATGTAATTATGTAGCCATTCTTTGATTAGAAGATTAAATGGTCATTTTTGCTCAAATATGCCAACTGCCTAATTGTATATTTATATAGTTATAGTTGCTAAGATATATGCAGTAGACTTTTAAAAATCGTTATAAGTGGACATGAACATATTAGAAATCAGTTTGTAATTTTAAACACCCAAATTAAAAAATAAATGATCCAATCATAGAGTTCTGAAGCAACATTAACAACAACAAAAAAAAACCCAAACCAAAAACATACCAAATACTTTATTTCATACATGTACAGTTTCAGCTTCTTCTAATGAAAAGTTATTGTAATTTTATCCGTTGACTTTGATTATAAATTAGTGCTTCTATCCTTTCATGCCATGGCCCTGATAAAGGCTTAAGAATCGAAAAGTACCATTTTAGCCTACTGAACGATGGGTGGAAACCCAAAGACTCTGGAGGTCATCTCCTTAATGTCTTTCAAGGAGCTATCAGAAAGTACCATCTGGAAGAATGGATAGAGAGAAAAATCCATTGTTACATACTTGCCATTTATTGAATTTCTTGGCATAAGAAAACTTTCAAGAGCTTAGGGGTTGTGAGAAAATTATGGATCTGTGCGATTTGAGGTAAGACAAGGGGGTCTCCAAATGGTGACGGAATTTCTGGCAGAAAGCCAGTCATTTGATTATCTTGTAATTTGATTATCAAGAAATTGAGTATATTGCAGAAAAAAACACTTAAAATCCACAGGATTGTCAGAATTTACAAGTTATCGAAACCATGTCCTTATTTTACATATAAGAAACATATCTATCAAATTACTCAAAGCCTTACAGCAAAATAATCAATGCTACATTAGAACATGTTGAACCTTGGTTTGTACATATTTTGCTATTACACACATCCCTTTCACACATCTTTTGGTTAATCTGTGTCCTTCCAACACAAACATTTAAAACTTTTCTCCTCTGTGTCACTTCTTACATAGTAGTTTCTCTTTGTGCTCACTTTGGCAGCACACACACTATAGTAGCTTCTCTTTGTTTTGGATCTGCATTAAGATAAAACTTTGGCAAAACGTCAAATACTAATAAAAAGAATAGCAACAATGAACAATTTTTATGGGATAAAATGTTCTTGACAACATATACCTTGTTTGTAAAAAAAAAAAAATCATTCTGAAAAACTCCCATCTGATGTAGGGTAGGGTGAAGAAATAATGACTGGAATTAGTTCTCAAATTAAAGAACCCACTGACTCATTCTTGGTTAAATTAATTGGCATGTCACAAAATGAGGGCTAAGAATAAGAGTGAGGCACATATGTATCCAAATAGCTAAAACAAATTCTTTTAATATTTATTAATCATATGCTTTGGTTGACAATTGATTAGGTACTTAAGATGACGATGTGTAAGATAAAGACCCAAAACTAGACAGGTAAGCTAATGTCTAGTTGTGAAGTGCCTTTCTGCCATGCTGAGGAATGGCAAACCCTCAAAAGCTTTTAAGCAAATGAAGGAGATCAAATGTCACATTGCCCTCCTTGTGATAGATGGATTGAGGCGGTGGTGAAGAGACAGAAGGTAGTTAGGGACCCATCTGAGTAGACCAGGAGGGATGACGGGGTCCGGAACTCAGCTAGTCATAGTGAGGAGGGGCAAGCAATAGGAGGAAGAGAAGGCAGATTCTAGAAATAAAATGATCATACATTCGGGAAGACTCAGGTATTTGGAAAATGCCAGGAGGGAAGAATAACAGTATGTTCTTAGCAATTCTATTGCTGTTGTTAAGATGGTAGCATCACTAGATGAAATAGTACCGAATTAGGCAGGAAAGTGAAGGGAAAGATAGCAATGCATTTTGGTATAGGCTCAGTTTGCTGTGTCTGTAAGATATTCAGATGGAAAGTGCAATAAATCCAGATCATGATTTCTCAACCACAGTACTACTGATATTTGGGACTGGAGAATTCTCTGTTGTGAGGTTGTCCTGTGCACAGCAAAATTCTTAGCAGCATCCTTGGACTCCACCCACTAAAAGCCAGAAGCACCCCTCCAAGCCAGGGCAAACTAAATACCTCCATACGATGCCTAATGTTCCCTGTAGGCAAAATACACCCAAAGTTGAGAACCACTGGCCTAGAACTTAAAAAAAAAAAAAAATCCTCGTAGGAGATTTGTGCTGCGTTGTCTAGGAGATGGCTGAAGCACGGGAAATAGATTAGATTACATCACCAGGGGAAAGACTGTGTTCAACAAGCAGGGCACCAACATTCGAGGGAAAAGGCTGCCAGCAAAATGACATGGCATGAACCAAGAGGCAAGAGAGGAACCAAACAGACATGTGTCAGAGGAGCTAAGAGGAGAGTAAAGTTTTAGAAGTTGGGAGGCCAACAGGACAAATCCCGGGAAAGACTCACGGGGGCGAAGAAGGGATTGGTTTGGGACATTTAGGCACGAAGGGTGAGTGGAAGTCAAGCTGTGTTGAGGGGTGCACAGGAACTGGGAATATGACCATCATGAGAACCTACTGCTCTTTTGCCAAATTTTACGATGACAGAAGTCAGCGGCACCATTAAGGGGCGATGGGTCTGCATGCAGCATGCTATAATTTTTAGAATATAGTGTAGTTTTTGGCATGGGTTTCAAATTCCTGCCATATGAAGGCACATCTTATGAGAATCCTTGTTTCCTAACTGAGAATGGTGACCACATGTCAGAAGCACACACTTCGAGAGACAGGTTGAACTGAACCATCATTGAATGCCTGATAATTATTTCACTTTAGTGGTTTGGCTTTAAACTCCATATAAATTTTATGTAATTTCTAAAATGATCTCATATTTAACCCCCCATGAGGCAATACTTCTTCCTGAAAAATCCTCTCATTTCTGCCATAAAACCTCTTTTCTAGCTTTCAGGTTGGGTAATGAGCATAGACTATATTGTGGCTGTCCAGCAAAGCAACTGCTAATTTCAGTAGGTCTCCACGTTACTCTGCGAGGGGAGAGTGGGTAACATTTTAAGCATATCCCTTATCATTTGCAGAGATGTGATAGAAGGCAGGCCGGATGCCTTGCTGGCAGAGAGAACACAAGGGTGACAAATGAATAAGCATGAAAAACGGACACTTGTCAGCTAGGAATTAGATGTAAAACGGAACGGTTCAGAATAATGTAGGTATTCCTGTCAGTAGAAGAGATGAATTTCTGCTCTTGGAAGACCTTTAGGATTCTGCATTTCTGTTTTCTTTCCGTTAGTTCTAAGGCTGATACTAAAATAAGTATAAAGTCCTTTCATTATAACCTAGATTACTTTTGCAAAGTCAACTTGGCCTACCTCTGACTTAGGTGTTGATTCCAGTGACTAAAAGAAAAATCAGCTTTGTCATATGCATGCATTCTGAGAGATGTTTACCTAAGACCATGAATATTGGCTTACTAAATCCATACAGCAAAATCCAATTAGCAGATGTAGAATCAGACTTGAAACTATATGGATTTCTATTTACCATTTACACAGTAATCAAAGAAAGCCTTTCAGAACACCTACATGCATGGGCACACATGACGTCTCATTTTTTACTGTAGAATTTTGATACTTTCAATGAATTTTTTTCACAATAATAATACTGTGGTTACAAATTATTTATGATGTGGACTATGCCAATTCATGGCATTCTACAAACATGAACTTCACTTTTTGACGGTGTGGTACACGGAAAAGAAGGCTAACTGGGAGTCTGAAGTCTGTGCCCTTCACCTTCCTCATTTGTAAAATGAAAATAAATGTCTGGATGCTTTCAGAGGTCTCTTTTGCTACATATAAGGGCCAATGACTGAACAGACTAACATTTTAAACAAGTGTTTGAGGGGGAAAGAGGTTTTCCTGTGTTGAATAAAATACTTGGTTGTGATGGATCTTTAAGGAGCTATACCAATCAGATCAGCGTCCAAGAGAAATAATAGAAGAAATCATTTTTAAATAATAGAGGAGTTGATGAATCTTTGAAGAGAACAGCTTACAATTTTCCCCTCAGGACAATTTCCATGGAATTTTTGGACACTTGGGTCTATAGGTATAGGTAAGAGTTAGAAAACAGGGAAAACAGTGGGTCCCAGAAGATTGGGTATTAAAAATATCGGGAAATTCTTTATACAAATCCAAGGAAGCAATCACAAAAGCAGACTAAAATTAAAACTTGGCTGATTGTAAATGCATTCAGATTAACTTTGACAGAACTAATTTTCTGTCTCCATGGAGAGATGGGGAGAGAAGTGCCTACCCAAAGCAGCGTGTAAGCCCCATCCTGTCAATGTGCAAATTTATAAAAGGGGCAGAAATTCATGTCTCCATCCCTTTAGCAACTCTGCCTGACACCATCCAAAAGAATGTGTGTGGCCTACGACTGGAAAGTTGGGGCTGCACAGGCCTAGGTTTTGTGTATAATGCATCACGCTACCATCCAAACCCCGTAAGCCCTACTGATTATGGATGGAACCTCCCCCCACCCCGAAAATATCAGCCAAAGATCTCCCTATTGTGTCTGAGCAGGAAGGTTGCTGATACTATTTTCTTTGAAAAAGATAATGAATATGTTCTTACTCTGAGTGTTTTAGAATGATTTATGTTTATTAAAAATGTTTATTTCCTCAGCACTACTTCATTGTATGGAAAGATTTATTAGAATACAATAGTTTTTAAAAGACCAAATCTTGGCAATGTGATAGACTGACACCAGGAAGTCAAGAATTCTCCAGTGGGTATACTTCAATTCAATAGGCTGTCCTGGTGGAAATGAAAATCCTTAAACTCCACAGAATAATAAGATAAATGACATATTATATTATTAATGTTGGTTGGGTTTTTTTTTGTTGTTTTTAGATCTCATAAGGTTTGGTGAATATTAAAAGAGATGCTGGATCTGAAAAGGTTTTGAAAGATTATAAAGCACAAAACATGTAATAAATTATTATAATGATTTCTATTATTAATACTCAGAGAGTTCTGGAATGAAAGATGATTGCTCATAGGAGTCAATTTTCAGCATGTCATTCTCTTAGAGACTTTGGCCATATGGTCTATAAACTATAGTATCTAATATTCCTTATTGTTCTTTTGGAATTTAAAGTTTATTGCTATGTTTTTCAAATTGTGTGTCATGACCCCTTAGAGGGCTATGAAATCAATTTAGTGGATTAAAAAGCAACATTAAAAAATATGAAATAGAATGAACAGAAAATGCCAAGAGGTATCATACAGGGTATTTTGTGTGTATTATATATTATATATACACACTGACACATATGTATATATATACATACATATTTATAATTTATATACACACACACAAACATATGCACATATCTGTGTGTATTTCTATGTATAAGAAGAAGCGGACTATATTTTTTATTGTAGGTCACTGTGAAAATCTGAAAGTTCTAGGAGGCAAGATAACATTATAGCTAAGAGCAGGGTCTTTGCATAGAGAAAATTGGGTTCAGTTGTGACTCTACCACTTGACTAGCTGGGTGACCTTGAGCACACTATGTAACTTCTCCTTGCCTTAGTTTCTTCAGCTGAAAAATGGGCACAATAATAGTAACTAATTTATAAGGTTATATCAGAAGAAGTACCTATGAAATCCTAACATCGTGCCCGGAATATATGTGCCCAAAAGATAGTACTCTCCCACCTCACCTTTCCCCACCACATTAGCAAATTTATCATACTATACAGATATTAGGTATTATCATTGCCAGTCAAAATAAACATAATAAAATGAGACAAAACAATTATGAATGTGGGAGGGCTAATTATTGAAGAGGATGTTTCACAAAGAGAAATCTAGGGACTACCATGCTGTGCTTGATAAAAAGTCAGATTTCATACTCAGGTTGGGCCCTGGGAAGCTACACTTGTAAAAGGTCCCACAGGTGTGTTTTATGCACAGTGCTTAAATATGAGAACCACTTAATGATTGATTGATTATTTATGGAACACCTATGCTATACATGGCACTGGGCTAGATACTATAGGCAGCAGGAGGGAGGCTTTGAGAGGCCATGGGAACCAAGCAAACCTGCTTCTGCAGTGTGGTTCTTACCCCCTGGCTTTTAATGGTCCCTCCACTGGTGTTTCCAGAGTGTCAGTAGTGAAAAGTTTTTGTACAGGCTGACAGTTGACATTGTCTAGCATAGCAATCAAAATTTCACGTGTATCTAGGGACCATGCAAGTAACACAAATGATAGAAAATTAGGCACCATAATTTTTTTATTGAAACATGATGCCCACCTGGGCTATTTTTCATTTCTAAATTTTAATAGAGACAAGGATATAAAACCAATCCACAGTTTTTTTTTAACTCTTGCTACTCAGCAATAAGCTGTATGTTGTCATATAGGAATGCAGACTCAGCAGACTGCAGACCCCGTATTTGATTGCTAACAGAAGCTGGTAATGTGAATTATTATATGATTTTTTTTCTCATTGCGTAGGTTGTTAATTGCTTAAAACTTTATCAAGAATTCTTGTGTGGGCCAACATTTTGAGGGCCAAACCAAGAAGCCTGTGGATTGCCATTTTGAGACACTGATCTAGCAAACTCAGTGCTGAGTGTCAAACTTATCTTAGCGTTTCTTGTGGCCTCTCTCTCTCTCACGTCAGAGATGATCCCCCAGATTTCTCCCCACAGCTCTTCTCTCTTTGGACTCTCAGATGCTTAACCGAGAAAGACAGCTTGGTGGGCCAAGCTGTTTCTGTTAGTACGATTGCATATATAACATTTTCTGAATTCACATTTTATAATTATAAATTTATGTTCTCTTGCCTACTTTCAGAAAGAATGTTAGGCAATAAATGTTAGGATTTCAGAATATTAAAGAAATGGAAATGATTCCATTTTAAATAAATGGAAACTATTAGCACATGAGTCAGGAGAACCAAAAGTTTTCTTGATGGCTGGAAAGACACTTTTGTCATTATGTCTGTAATTTTTGATGATTACATAGGATAAATATGTCCCCACAATCTTTTCCGAACCAATGTCTTCATTGCTATGGTTGCTATGTAAACAAAAGCCTGAAGCTCTTTCAGGTAAGGAGGAACCTGTCCAGAGTGGTTATGATTTCTGCTCAGCTCTTGTTCTTTAGAGTAGGAATAGCAAGTGTTCGGCACCACCGCCTTCCCTCACAGTGTATGTGTGTCCAAAGAGTAAGTCATGAAATTCTTTTCTATGGAGTCTGGGTTTATTTATTTTTTATTTTTTTAAAGATTTTATTTATTTATTTGCTAGAGAGAGAGAGTGAGAGTACAAGCACGGGGAGCGGCAGGCAGAGGGAGAAGCAGGCTCCCCACTGAGCAAGGAGCCCGATGTGGGACTGGATCCCAGGACCCTGGAATCATGACCCAAGCCGAAGGCAGCTGCTTAACCAACTGAGCCACCGAGGCGTCCCTATGGAGTCTGGATTTAGCTTCACTTAGCCTCCCTAGCACAGAACCCTGGGAGGTATAACTAAGCAGGAGTTAGCATTCAAGATATGATGCATCTGCATCCCCAACCCTAGAGTTCACTGCACAGAACTTTCTGAGATGGGGTGTGTCTGCGTAGTTATGGCCAGCTTTCTATTGGATATCATATCACTGCTAAGTTTCACTTTAAAAAGATAAAGTAACTAATTCCAGCCAACTGAATGCTAATTTTTTCATTTTAAAAATTCTTTAGGGTCAAATATATCTTGGTGCTTGGTGCTTAGTACATAGGAGAACTTAATAAATGCTGAATTAGAATCAATTTCCAAAATAAACTGGCAAGCCCCATTACCAAAGGTCTGGGAACAATTTCTCTTCTGGTGACTATAAAAACTCTTTGAAATTGCACAGGTCAACCCTCTTCCTTTACAGATAATGCATCTAAAACCCTGAGAGGTTGACTAACTTGTTCAAGTTCATTAACTATTTACAAGCCGGCTACCCCATTATGTGGGTCTACATAGTGGTTGTATTTGTTTCTTATAGAAATTACCATGAAATGCACTGGCTTAAAACACCAGAAATTTATTTTCCCGTAGTCTGGAGGCCAACAGTTTCACTGGGCCATACATAATCAAGGGGTCAGTAAGGCTGTACTCCCTCCATAAATTCTCTGGGAGAATCCACAGCTTGTTGTGTCCAGATTCTGTTGGCTGCTAGCATTCCCTGGCTTGTAGTTACCTCCCTCCAATCTCTGCTTTTCCAGTCCCATGGCCTCCTCCTCTTCTATTTGTGTCAAATCTCCCTCTTTCTTTCTCTTATGGGGACATTTATGATGGCATTTAGGGGCCACCTGGATAATCCAGGAAAATCTCTCCATCTCAAGATCGTTAAGCAGGTCCAAAAAAGGTCCTTTTTCCATGTAAGGTAAGATTTCTAGGTTCCAGGGATTAGGACCCCGATGCCTTTGGGACCATTATCCCACACAGTGGCTATGAGTGTGGAGCCTGGATTTACCTGCCTGACTTTAACCCTGGTCCTGTACTTATGGAAGTTTGAATGCTTTTGTTTCTTCATCCCTAAAATGAGGACAATTACCGTATTTATTGCCTAGGGTTATTGTGAAGATCAAATAAAAGAATACACATAAAAACCCTTAGGAGGGCAGTGCTATTACCTAAAAGCTCTCTGTAAATGTCCTCATTCAGAGACCCACTCCATGAAGCCCCAAATCAGTGTAGCTGTCGAACTTTTACAGAGTTCCTGGCTATATGGATATTTAATTAAATAAATAAATTACTTTATTCACTTACTTATTGTTACCAAGAGGCCACACTCCAAGTATCAGAATCAAGTTTCTTATCTCCCAAACTGAGCTGGTCTTGACAATGTGGCTCTTGATCTAGGGAATTTCTGTACCTCTTTCAAAGAGGTTCACAGTGCGGTTACCCGCCATGCTTTCTGACCATCTTGTGCACTTTCTGACACTGGTCTGTCCTTGCATCGAGCAAACACAGTTGCTTTACTATGACTCACATTTTCAGATTTCCAATTTTTCAATTAGGTTGTACATGTTCAATGAACAGAGAGGCACTGACCATTTTTTAAAACTTAAAAAAAATTGTTTTAATGTAGTTTCAAAGTGCTACTCTAGTGAATAAAATAGTTCTGTGGCCACATAGAGTCATAATATTTGTGTTTTTAGAAGGAAAAGAAGTATCTTTCTGGGCACCTGGGTGGCTCAGTAATTAAGTGTCTGCCTTCGGCTCAGGTCGTGATCCCAGGGTCCTGGGATGGAGCCCTGCGTCCAGGGGGCTCCCTGCTCGGCGGGAAGCCTGCTTCTCCCTCTCCCATTCCCCCTGCTTGTGTTCCCTCTCTCGCTGTGTGTCTCTCTGTCAAATAAATAAATAATTTTTTTTTAAAATATCTTTCTTCCAACAATGATAAAAGGTGTTAATTATGTTGTCATAGTAGAGTACCACTTATGCTTAAATCACCAACTCTGGCTGTTAATGGGAAATAACTGCTATGAACTGACCAGTAGAGCATATTTCGAAAGTACTAGATTACTCTTCTGAGCTTTGGGCACTTATTAGAAGTAAAAAATGCCTACCTTAAGGCCACAGAACCCTAAAAAGTTTGCCATGGTTTCCTTTTTCAGGAATAGATTCTTATCTTGGCTGGAATTATTTAAAAAAAATCCTGATTTTTTTTTTTTTTTTTTAAATCCAGCAACTCTTTCAGTGATCGTTAAATGTAAGGGACACAAGGTTGGATGGGGTTCTTTTTTTCACTTGCCTTTCGTCTCAAATACTGCAAATGATAAAACAAAACAAACAAACCCCAAGCAACCCAACAGCAAAAATGAACTACATGAAGTTTCCTCTATAATTAGGTTGAAAAGTCAGGAAGTGTCACAAGTTTGTTTACAACTCAGATCTAAGTTACCAAGTTCCCAGCTTCTGTTTCAGTTTGCAAAATAAGGATAATAACAGAACTTACCTCATAGGATTGTTGGGGGCTTATATCGGAGTTGTGTTTTGTAAACTCTTTCAACATTTTCAAAAAGTAATGTTTTTGACCACTCTTAGGGAGTGGTAAAAAAAAAAAACGAACACTTCCAATAATATCATAGTTTATATACAGAGATAGAGATTGGAATAATCTTTAAGGAAATCAGCAGAGGCGTCATCTTGACAACGTCTTCAGTTTTACCCAGGGATGGCTATCCCTTACTGCACTGAGGTCATTTAAACAGAGAACTCCTGAGTTAACAAAGTCCCTGCAGAAGGGAAACACATTTAAGCCATTCTTCTTTATTTCTTGGCTTTGGGGCATTTATAGGACCAACATATTTGTATTCAGTTTTGCTGAAGGGTTTTTTAAAAAATAAATATTTTTAGAGCTAGAACTGCAAATGACATCCATTACAGAGAAGAGGAAGAAAAAAACCCATACAAGCCACTCTTTTATATTCACACTGCATCTTTAGTTTTAGAAAAAAAATGATTATATGCCATCACAATATTTTTTAAGGTATGTCTTAGGGATAAATAATAAGAAACATGCCAACTTTATGGATGAGGAACATGACATATCAAAAAGTTAAGGCTCTTTTCTCAGAGTACAAAAATGAATGCGATGATTGCAGACAAGCTTTTTTGCAAATAAGCAGTTTAGCCATAAACTTCCCTTTTCATACAGCATAAAACATTATAATGACACATTTTAGTCCAGTGGGTTACCAGCCCTGCCTATAATACATAGATAGCTGATTTCTCCCAAAATATAACTTATGAGACAGTGTTTTATCAACTGGTTGTCTACCTCTCAGAATAAACATGAGCTATAAATGTTGATGGATTTGTGGGAACTCTGCGAATCTTGGGAATTTCTGTACAAATACAATAGAAAATATGTTTGGAGGAATACAGACTGATGCAAGCAGGTATGTCTTATGGCTTTCAATCTTGAAATAGGAACCACATGATGAACTATTTAATATAACAGTTGAGATTTATATGAAACAAGAAGAAATTTATCTAATACAAAATCTGGCCTCTGTAAGTTATAATTGGCTTATTAGGGGCTTAAACAGTTGCACATGGGATCAAACCACAGCCCGGAAATGCATGTTAATGACACCATTTACTCTGGTGTGCTGGTAAACTCGCCGAACTCTACCAGGCTATTTGGTGTTAGGCTACCAGACTCTGTCATGGTATAACCTAAATCTTTCAGAACACCTGGTTAAATAAATGTATTATTTGGTCAAGTCATTATAATTTAGTATAATTTAACCTTGTTTTCTGCCCTGTAGACATGTAGGGAATGGAAAAGAAACATAAGGCCATGAGCAATGACCTCTCTATATAATAACTCACAATAATTTACAAGATTACATCTATGTAATTGAGGATACTACTGCCCTACACCAGAAATATTAATTAATTAATTCTTTTAAGAGACTTATGGAGGTCCTACACTATGCAGGCATCACTGTAGACATTTTGAATTCATCAGTGAATAAACCAAACAAAAAATCTTTGCCCATGTGGATCTCACTTTCTAAGGGGGTGGGGGAGATAGGCTACAACCCATAAACATAATAAATAAGCAAATACATAGTATGTGAGAAGTTGATAAGTGCTATGAAGAAAATAAGTAAGTACAAAAATATACTGGAGGTTTGAAGTGTGGGGGGGCACAGAAGCAATCATTTTATTCTACCTGATGTCCTTAAATTATTTGGGTGATACAACATTTTTCCTAAGAGAACGTATCATTAGCATTGAATAACATCATCACTTTGTCCCATCGTACGCTTTCAGTTTAATTCAATTTAATTCTATTTATTTATGTCTTCAGTTACTTAGCACCAACCATGTGCAAAGCACTATTTTTAGGCATTGGGGGCATCACGATAAAGAAAATAAAGTGCCTGATCTTGTGAAGCTTATATTCTGGTGGTGGAGACAGTCAACGTAAAAGGAAACAAATAATGATGAAGAGAAATGCTCTCAAGAAAAACTAAAGCAGGTTTGGGATTAAGAGAGTGACAGAGTTGGGGTCAGTGGGCTTTAGGTCAATCGGTCAGGGTTGACCCCTCTGAAGAGATGACACCTCAGCAGAAATCTGAATGAAAGAAGAAAGTGAGCCTGAGCCACATTTAAGAATTGGGGAAGAATATTCCGGGTGGGAAGGAACAGGTATTACAAATAGCCTGTATTTGAAATGAGTGTACTACATTCTGGAAACAAAGAAGCCGGTGAGGTTGGAACAGACCAAGCAATAGGAGAGAGGCAGGAACCCGAGGACTTCTGATACCACTGCACAAAATAACAATGAGTTTATAACATTATGCCTGTGGAAAATAGATAATTTTGTGAACCAGCACCTGACATAAAAGTCGCCGTCACCTGCTCTCTTCTCTGTACCCAGAGTATTTGTTAAAAGCATGGACTCTCCTGCTGGTAGACCAGCTTCTCCATATACCAGATGTGAACTCAGGAAGGATTTTGAATCTTCCTTTGTTGTCAGGTTTCCCATCTGTAAAAGTGTGATTATTGCACCCGTCGCATAGAATTGTTGCAAGGATTGAATGAGCTAATTCACGTAAGTGTTGGTCAAAGGGTATAAATTTCAGTTACTAAATGAATAAGTTCTGGGGATATATTTCTGCAGCATGGTGGCTACAGTGAATCACACTGTATTATGTGCTTGAAATTTGTTAAGAGAGTAGATTTTAAGTGTTTTCACTAAAAGAAAAAAAGGCAACTATGTGAGGTGAGAAATAAAGTGATTGAAACAGTGTCACCCTTCTAATCATTAATTCTAGAGCCCATCTGTCCCCTGCTAGCCACATGTGGCTATCAAACAACTGAGTTGTGGCTAGTCTTAAAGGACAAGTACTGTAAGTGTAAACACATCAGATCTCAAGGATAATCATGCAAAAAAAGAGTATAAAATATTTCATTAACACTTGTTTATATTGGTTACTTTGTTGGAATGATAGTTGAGATATACTGGACTAAAAGATATATTACTAAAATTACTTTTGCCTGTTTCTTTTTACTTTTTTAAGGTTGGCTACTGGAAAAGTCTAAATGACATAGGTGGCTGGCATTACATGTCTCTGGACACTGCTATTCTGGATAATATGCGAGACACTACAGACTCACAAATGTGAACAAGGCTTAGTCCAAACCCACAGGTGGCCACAAGGAGGTTCTGAGCCCAGGGAAAAGGACAAACGAGCAATGAGAGATGAGCAGAGAGGGCCATCTTGATCTTCCTTCATTCTTCCCAGGAACTATCATATTCCAGTCCGTCACCAGTGGCCTTTGTGATTTATTGGTTTGCACACAGAATAAAGAAAAAGATCCTTAGGAACTATCCTGCCATTCCCAGAAAGATGGATTCTCTGTGCACATAAATTCACTCTGACTCCTGAATCGTAGGAGAAGAGTGACCATATGGAATGCTCCTTCATCCTCAGGCATGGGGGAAAAATTACAGTCTAATTGTATGTGAATTGGCAGAGAACTTCATCCTCTAGGACTGAGAGCCAGGGCCTGGGACATGATGTTGTAAAACAAGAAGAGTCTTTTTAGTTTTTAATGTTAACTCAGAAAAAAAAAAAAAAAGAAAAAAGAAAAAAAATGTTAACTGAGTACGGAGAAGTTTCAAAATGCACAGATATCAGTTGTTATGAACACCTATTATCAGTCACTGAGCATTTGTTTTGTGTCTGGCGCTATGCCATATGCTTTACAAGTTTATCCAATTTAATCTTAAAATAACCCTATCATTTGCATTTCACGGTTGATGAAACCAAGACTCAGAGGGGTTAAGTCACGTGACCAAGGTCATATTAGTAAGTGATGGTACTAGGATTTGGACATAAGTCAGCCTGGCTCCAAAACCTGTGCTCTAACCATTCCACTCTGCTGCTGACATTGTATTCCTCCCCACAAGCAACTACAACCACATCAACAATCACAACATCAAAATAGCAGCCCTATCAAAACTAAGACATTGCCCAAAGAATGACAGTGTTTGCTAACATTTTGCCTGAATTATATTCCTACCTTAACACTAGGAATTTTCCCATTGGCTTTTGAACAAGGGATACTGGAAGAAAACCCTATGAAACTGGTAGCCATATTACCATAAAGGCTCTACTTGGGATAGACTCGAGGTCTCTCAGAAGCAACCCCTCACTCTGCAGTGGAAGCCACAGCACCCACGGAGGACACTGGCACGGCCCTGTAGTAAATGTGCACCATTCTAGAGGAAGCATGTCATGTTCTCAGCCCGTGCCTGGTTAAATTCTAACCTCCATAGTTCCTTTTATTCTCTTCCGCTTTGATTGTGTCACAAACCAATTTTTATATTTTACATAGTTTGAATAAATGAAATATTATAAGCAAATAAACAGCCAATATTCATTCCTGCCTTATAAAGTTCTGAAATTAGAGTTTTTTTGTGAAAGAACGATGAGCTCCTCCATCGTACACGTGAGTATAAGTCTAATTAGGTGAGACGTAATTGCATTTATTTAACCTTAGCATCATAGTTATCTTTGCCTGAGACAAATTTAAACTTTAACTGCAGTTTATGTGATGGCCATCTGTCAAATATTCCTGGGCAAAGCCCCACAGGCTCACTTGAAACAGGGCAAACTAGGAAATCTGCAAGCTTCATGCAATATTGGCAAGAACTTGCTTGGTAGAAATCAGTCTTAATAAAGAGAAATGAAATTTAACCTTTTTTTTTTAAAACATGATATAAATCTAGATGACTACATCTTTACATACTGGATGGTCTTCTTTGGCCATACACGCATATGAGTTCAGTAAAGTATGGAACTACAGGCAAACTGTTCTTCAGTCTTATTGCATGAAGACAAAAAGGTACTATGGGCAAATTAATCTCTTACTAAAAGAGTTTGTTTTCTTATTATTTGAAAATGTCAAATTATGTTCAGCAAAGTTTATATAATACATTGCAAAGAAAGATGGGGTTCTTATATGTATTTAATTTTTATGTGGAGAATAGGGATATATATAGTGTGTACACACACACACACACACACACACACACACATATATGGAATTGACACAATAAGAGATTCCTCATTTGGAACTATGCAGTCCTTAAACTTCAGCTTTTAGGCAAGCCAATTAAGTACAGAATATAAATTGGTGATTTTAAATATTCATTATAATTGATATTAATGAACACATAGCAATGAAAGATAATAGTTTTGTCTTATATCAATGTACCTCTTTTGATTATAATTAGAAGCTAACTTTGAATTCATTTAAATATTTGACCAAAACAATTAGTTTCTTATTTCTTTTTAAAATGTTTAAAAATATCTTTTAGCTTCATAATTAATAAAATGAAGTCTTCAAGATTTGTTGTAGACGATTATAGTGAACGTAGGGTTTTGCCACTGAGATCCCTTTTCAGGACTGACTCTGCTTTTTGGGAGTTTTGCCTGTGAGACAGCTCTGTGCCTCTCTCGTGGAACTGCCCTCAGTTGAGGAGAGCTGACTTGACCCAGGTCACACAAGCTGGTAGGGGTTGGGAGTCAAGCAAGGGCTGACATCCACTGGCTAGTCCATGTGGAGGAACAAAGGCCCACTCACCCCTATATCTCAAGGTGGGGAAACTCTACAGGGCCATTTGAGCTCCAGAGCTCCCTATGTGGCCATCCTTTGTCATACTTGCCCTGCAGCTCAATTTCTCCAACTGCCCAATCCTACGGCCTGTGTTCCTCCACAGGTACTATTCCTGAGTACTGTTCACTACGTTTCCTGCATGCATGTCCCCATCTCAGAGTCTATTTCATAGAGAATCTGTATAAGACAAAGAGAAAATCTCTTTAGATATGCTCTGAGAGGAAAGATTAATATATAGCATTTTAATAAACTTCACCAGGAATTTTTTATAACAGTTCTAATTCAACAAAATTTATTAAACATCTATGATGTTCTAGGCATTGTGCTAAGCACGAAAGATATCAAAGTTAAGCAAAATGGAATTAAGCAAAATTGATTTCAAAGAACTTGCTGGGATGAAACACAAACATTACAAGTGAACGTAATTCAATTGAGACAAGCCCTATATGAAGAGAATGGACACACTGCTTTCCAAGGATGGAGACCCATGAGACAGGAATGACTTCATTCAGGACATGTGAAACAAATTCTTCAAAAAGCTCAAGCCTCTTGAATCATTCTTTCCTCTCTCTCTCTCTCTCTCTCTTTCTCTCTCTCACATCTCACAGCCAATCTTTCAACAAAAGCTATTACCTCCACCTTTAAATATACAGTAGTCCCCCCTTGTCTGCCGTTTTGCTTTCGGCGGTTTCAGTCAGCCACAGTCAACTACAGTCCAGAAGCAGATGAGCCTCCTTTGACTTATCATCAGAAGGCCACCAGTGGGCTGATGCTATGTCACAATGCTTGTGTCATTCACCTCATCACACAGGCATTTTATCGCCTGTCATCATCAGGAGAAGAAGGGCGAGTCCAGCACAGTAAGATCTTTTGTGAGAGAGATCACAGGCACTAACATTTATTACAGTATATTGCTATCGTAGTTCTATTTTATCATCACTGTTATTAATCTCTTACTGTGCCTAATTTAGAAATTAAACTTTATCATAGGTATCTACAGAAAAAACATTGCATACGTAGGGGTTGGTACTATCTGCAGTTTCAGGCATCCACTGGGGGTCTTGGAACATATCTCCCTGCAGATAAGGGGGATTGCTGTATCCAGGAGCCAGGCTGCACCCCCTTCGCTGCTTCTAATCTATGCAGGTCTAACATCTTTCATAGACACAGCCTCATAACTGGGCTTTGTGCTTCTACCCTTGATCTATTCTCAACACAAGTCGTGATTCTGCTAATACAGAAGTCAGATCATGAATTGTTCTGCTGAAAACATTCCAGAGTTCTCTTCTCAAACTAAGAACCAAAGCTGTTACACCTACGGTATCCCGGGCCATCTGCCTACGAAGGCCAGCGCGTGCCTGCCTCGGAGTCTTGGTATCTGTGGTACTCGCTGCTCCCTCTGCCTGAGTCCCCCTGCCCCTCCTTCAGGTTTCTCCAGCTGTCAACATCTTCCAGAAGAATTCCCTGACCACCCTCCCCCAGCACAACATACCCTCTTTTTCTGCTTTACTTCTCTTCATTGCACTTACCATCTGCTCTGGTCGTGATTATTATTTATTTCAAGTTTGTCCTTGCCCACCTGAACATAAACTCCATGAAGGCAGGGATCTTTACCTGGTTTGTTTTTGGCTCCATACCCAATACCTACAACTGTCCCAAGAACAGAGTAAATGCTTACTAAATATTGTTAAATAAATGAATGTTTACAAATAACGAAGAGACGTAAGAGAAGGGTGAAACCTTTTAGTGTGAACAATAGCTGGAAAGCACGGACATCTAGTGTGATGAAAATGGAAACACTGTGGTTGGAGCTGGAAACAGGCTGAATATGTAAACCATGAAACACGGTTGTCATGGGCTGAGCTGTTCACACGTTGAAGTCCTCACCATCAGGACCTCCGAATGTGACTTTATTTGGAGACAGGGCCTTTAAAGAGGTGACGAAGTTAAAATGAGGCCTTTAGGGTGGCTTCAATCCAATGTGACTGGTGTGTCTTTATAGGAAGAGAAATTTGGGTTTGCACAGTTACAGAGGGAAGAACGTGCAAAGACGTGGAGAAATCAACCATCTACAGGCCCAGGAGAGAGGCTCTCGAAGGAGCCAACACTGTTGGTACCTTGACCTCAGACTTGCCATTTCCAGAACTGAGCAAAGAGATTTCTGCTGGTTAAGCCACCCGGTCTGTGGTACTTTGTATGCCAGCTCTAATGGACTCGTATGATGGCATATGGCACTGTAAGGGATCTTTACTTTATCTCACAGTCCACTGTAACTTTTTAGCAGGGCGGGAAGCGATCTGTGCAGAGATCGGGTTTCAGGAAGACTGCATTTGCGGTGATATGGAGGGTGGACTAAAAGGGAAACAACCGGAACCCTGGGGACTAACTGGGACATGTTTGTCGTGGCTGTGACCTAGATCAAGTAGGAGGGAAGGGAAGAGGCGAGTAGAGAACTGGGAGAGGCCTCAGAGCCAAGACTGTTGGGACTCAGTGACGCGTGATAGGTGGGTGATACTGACATCCATCACTAACAATTTAATAAAATGCAGGCATACAAAAGAGTTCAAATAACATGATTCACATGGATTTCAGCAGTCTCAGACTTGAGAAAATATCTCAATATGGAACCTTAAGACAGATTAAAGCAGCATTCATGCTGTTCAAGATGTGAATAGCACTCATTGAGAAAAGGGGCCTGCCGAAAGAGCTGCAGGCTACATCTCTTTCTTAGGCATAATATGCATTAGCATATTTAAAAATTTGAGAATTTTGCAATGAATAAACCTATTTAACTTTGTCCAAAAAAAAATAATTTCCCAGATTTATTTGATTATGGAACCCTTTTTTGTGAGGCACTGCTTAACCTCTCCCTAAACATGAATACTCCAGAATTTAGCACAGTTTGGAAAACAGAGGTGTATTTTGATGCACTCGAATGGCTCCAAAAAATAAATAGAAAAGCTTTGTATGGGTAATTTCTATTTCCAATAGTTAAACTAATGAATATTGTTCTAACACATTGGCAGAATAAACTCATTAAAGGAATATATAGTTGGTTTTCCTGTAGCCTAATTCTTACCAGATTAAAAAAAAGAAAATTCAGGATCTTTTTAAAAATATCACTAATTCTTTCACATCCCCAAAGAGAAACTGTCCATGTCTTGAAACAAAAAATAATATTCTGGTGACTTAAGAGGAGCAAGTAGCTCAAATGCAGAAATCTGGAAGTTTTGACCAGGGTTCTTTGAATCTAGAGCCAGTGACGGTCTACATTTCCCCACATGCCACTAGGTTCTGAAGCCCAGGGTGTCCATCCACAATGACTCACATGCGATGCGCACATAGGCCTTCCTGCTCTTTGTGGTGCCCGCTGAGCTCCAGGCCACACACTGGCACCAGTAATCTTCAGGCCCAAAGAGTTCTTCGACTTGCTGGCGCGAAATCTCAATGCTCACTTCCCGGACAATGAGACCTACCAAGAGAAAGGGAGATTTAAGTCAGGAGAAAGCTTGTATTAGCAGACTACAAAACATCATACCACGTATTTCCCCACAGTGATCTATCTTGATGCCATCGATCAACATCCCAGATATTGTCTCTCTCCACCTGTGATCTTCCTCTGGCTCCCATTATTTGTCTCCCAACTTTTTCATTTTCTTATTTGCTATTTCAGATCTTCTGCTTTCATCAGAAGATGAAAGTGGAGTAGATCTATCACGGCACAAAATTATACTTTTTCCCAAAGCGTCTGACAAAGATTCACCCTCCGCTGAGTTAGCTTCCTTGGTATATTCAAACATGAACATGAATTTCACATCTTCTAAGGATTGTACCCCCACTATACAGGTCATGGGTAAGATATCCGTGTGCTATACATAACCTTACAATGAAAAATCTTCCTAACTCCTCACATGAAATGTCAGAGAATAGCCTAAAACTAAAATCATAAGCATATAAATTGTAAATATATATTGGCTTATGTATATAAATATATATCACATTTTATTATAATATCATCTGGTACCATACAGCTATATACAGTTTTACAACACTTTACATAGTTTTACAATAACTGAATCCTCCTAACTCTTCACAAGGAATGACAATGACCTAAAACTATAATCATGAGTACATAAATCATAAATACATATATGTCATATATCAGGTTTTATTATAATATGACCTAGTACTTTATAAATATGTGATGATTATCTAAAACTAAGTTATTTTTATAGTTGTTTTTTAGTTATTAAAGCACATTGTTTTCTTTAAAAAAAAATACAGTCTTAGTTAACAAATCCCTGCTATTCTATCCAAAGAATGTATGACTTTAAAGTTTTCATGCATAATATTTTTATGCATAATATTTTGAAAGCCCAAATGTTTCTCTATAATTGTAATGTTAAAGTAGCTCCCAGCTAAAATGCTCAAATATTTGGATTTTATTTTACAGCATTATGTAATCCTGAATAACACAAACTGAACTAAGAATCTGGGATTATCATTTTGAGAGTATTTATCTTGATATATCAAAACCTATTTCAGAGAGTCACTCGGCAATATGCCTCTTTGCACTGAGCAAGAAGGATCATCTGAACGATGTATGTGGGCAACAGCGAATTTTCCTGCACACTCTATCAGAATGAAGTGCTTATTGAGAGAACTAACAGGGAGACCCTTAGGGTTAAGTATAAGCACACTAAGAGAGATGAAATATATTGCTTTGTACTTTTTATTCATGTATTCATTCATTCATTTATTGAACAAATATTTATTTCGTATCAGTTATGGAAAAGATATTGCCCTAGGGACTTGTGAATCTCTGATGAGTAGGATAGTCATTACCCTCAATGAACTTATATCATTGTGAAGGGGGTACATATTAACTAGAGATTATACAATTTATTTTTTTTATTACAATTGTGTTCAATGCTACAAAGCAGAAGTATAGAGAAAATGAGAGTGAATAACGAGTAAACCCAACTTAGTATGAAGGATTCAACATGAGTTAAGTTGGTTAAATTATATAGGGAGAGGCACAGAATATATGGGAAGAAGCAGGAAAGAGAATGGGGAGATTGGGAACCCAGAAGACAGCTGAGCACCAAACACAGAGATAGTGGCATGAGATGAAGCTAGAGACAAGAAAATGATCAGTCAATACACAGTCCTGTAGACCAGGGTTCTCAAAGTGTGGCTTCAGAGCAGTTTCATCAGCGTCATGTGGGAACTCGGTGGAAGTGAAAACTCTTGAGTCCCAATCCAGACTCAAACTGAATAAGAAACTTTGAGAGTTGGGCCCAGCGATTTGTGGTTTAACGCACACTCAAAGAATTTAGATGCTTGCTGTGGTTTGAGAACCTGTTGCACACCGTGTTTAGGATTTGGAATTTCTTTCTGAAGGTCCATGGACGTCATTAAAGTGTTTTAAGCAAGTAGATGACATCATCAGATGAAAATTAATATATATGTACATATATGTGAATATATGTATATATGTGTATATGTGTGTGTGTGTGTATATACACATATATGTGTGTGATATGTATAAGATATAGAGCTTAGTTCCTAGAAGGTATGATTTCTTAAACTCCTTGACTATGACTTCTTGGTATAGGTGACATGAAGGTGTCATCTAAAGACACTAAAAAAGAGCATTCCAGAACTTACCCTAAAACCTAGGACATACTCAAATGGGTAAAAGCCCTCAGGGAAATTAATGAACACCCAATAGAAGTAGATGCTGTCCCACTGGGGAAATAAGCAATGTTTTCTATCGAGAACTGATGGGACTTGAGTCATAGAAACATAGATCCACTCAAGGGTCCCTGAACTGAAATGAAGCCCAGGAAAGTGGATTTTATAAGCCCAAGTCAGGGCAAGATCCTGATGGGGCAACTCTATGGTCAAAAGTTTATTAAATATATTTAAAGTGATTTTAAAGTCTTGAAAATTAGCAAGGCTTTTATGCTTATACAGTGACCATTTAAAAAGAATTTTCAAGGGCTGCCTGGGTGGCTCAGTTGGTTAAGTGTCTGCCTTCGGCTCAGGTCATGATCCTGGATTCCTGGGATCCAGCCCCGCGTCGGGCTCCCTGCTCAGCGGGGAGTCTGCTTCTCCCTCTCCCTCTGCCCTTCCCCCAAGTCATGCTCTCTCTCTCTCTCAAATAAATAAATAAAATCTTAAAAAAAATAAAAATAACTTTAAGTCACTGGCATATCTAAATCCCTCACCCCTCTATGAAAAGATTAGTATATTATTTTAGTCAATGTCCAAATAATAAGACAATCTCCACAGCAGAAGTCCCAACTTATTAACAAAAAACACTACTTCCTTTCCACTTTCCTAATCCCTGCTCTGCTCTCACTCCCCTGTCCTACTGCAATGATTCTCATTTTCTGATAGCTAGACGTTCGTGGGAAGATGGAGCACAGCTTTCCCCCTCGACTCCCACCTTTCTTTTTATTCCACTCTCCAGTATTTCATACTTTTGCCTGTTTTACTTGTTTATACCTCCTCTCTTCATGCAGAAATTCAGTTACTGGAAACCAAACTCTTCCTTTAAAAGTTGTTGCAATAAATTTACAGTCACCAAAGGGCTGATAAACCTGCAGTGTGTATTTCCTCAGAACTATAATGGCTTTTTCCAAAATGCAGGGCAGCAACAAATGGGCTCAGGATATTAAAACCACACACAAATATTTTGTATCCCAAGATGATAACTTCAGGTTTCATTCCTCATCCCCTGTCTGCCCCTCCCCGCCTTTTTACTTAAAGCAATTACAGGAAACCTAATTAAATGCTACGGTAACTTCTCTAGGGCCACTGTATCCTTCAGCCCAAATAGGCTCATGGATGTTTCTACTGACCACAAATCTGAGGCTTTTTAAGAAGCCACAGACAGACCCTCCTGCTACAGGGTTTATTCATAGTATGAATGTTCTGAATTGTGCGGCTCAGGCTCTCTGGGTGCAGGAGTCAAGCACACACCGATTTTTGTCTTCAGCTTCATAGACGCCCCATTCAGGAGGAGATGGATTGATTAGTTGGGTACAGTTGTCGTGCCACAGGCCCTAAGTTTACATTCCAACTTTTGGTCAACAACACTAGAACAAGAAAGAACTGAAGCAGGAAATCTCTCAACACTTAAAGCTTAGAATGCTCTACAATCAGCTGCGTTAGTCAAGCTCTAAGATACTTTGTTATATACCATCTATTCATTACCCTAGGTAAGTTCATTACCTATGACACTCTGCTCATCAAACCAGAGGCTAGTGGTTTGGGTAAAAGTAGGTAACATCCTTTCTCTTTGAAAGTAAAATTTTAAATCTGCTTGAAGTCCTGCGATGGAAAAAGCAAGCTGCCTTGAAATTTGTAATGCCATCAGCATTACTTCCAAGGCGGGCTGCTTTGAAGAGCATTTGGGAACTTGAAATTGGTTTCAGGTTACTTAAGGGTGGGGGGAAATGCTTCGTTCTACAGATTTACTCAAATACAAATGTGTATTTTCCATCACGTCTGATAAGATCAAAGATTTTCCATCAGCATTCTTCCTTTAATGGAGGCATCTCCAGGATGCATGCTGTTTGAAGTTTGCAGTGATCTGCTTTTATAATAGGATTCATTGTGGTTTGGGAGCCAGAGTGCAGGCAAGTAATTAGCATGCTATATCAAGAAGTCTTATAATGAATATGAATATGCACTTGCTAATAGGGAGATTCAAATGATTTTAGAAATCCAGATGCAAATGCAACCCTCTGATTGGATCTTTGTAAGGCTATACATGCGTATGGCAATAATATCCAGTAAAATGACATTTATTCCTTATCTTCAGCAAAATTTTAACCTTATAATAGTGTTCAGGCACCACAAATAGTGTTTTCCTAGAGGTTATTATAAAATGATCACAAATATATGATGAATACTGTTGAGTAATTATTTAAAGCAATATCTACATTCCCTGAGAAATATAATCTGTAGTACTGTCAACAAACATTAAGGGTCCACTAATGTCAAAAATTATGTTAAGTTCCAGAAATGTAAAGATGGACAAAATATCGCCTCCAGCATTGTGTTCATTTATCTCGTTTATTAGGTGATACTCCAAAATCGTGCATCATCTCAGAAGATTTTTTAACATGTGGTCATCAAATCCTCGCCTTCTGATACCCCATGTACGTTTCACTAAATAGCATCCTAAGCCCACATTAGACATAGGTGTTATGTATGCCTGAGTTGTACTTCTTCTTAATGACCGTATCTTTCATAAGGCAAAGGGAAGGTTTGAGACATCATGTTGTGTAGACCTACCAATTCGGCTCCCTCCAACACTCGCCCTATTGGGACAAGATCTGCAGAGGTCACTCGACCAAATCTCAGTATAGTACATTCACAGGACAGAGGTTGGTGGGCAATGTATGAAGCTGCAGGTAGGGATGATCTGGGATATATCACAACACTTTATTGAATTAGCTGGTCTCTTTTTCATGCTTTCTTCCAGAGCTTAATCCTACTAGTTTTCATTAATATGATCTAAAATATGCTACGTATCAGTTCTAGATGTCTTAATATAAATTAAATCACGCAAAATAGCAGCATTATTTAAAAGGATGTCATGCCAAAAAAATAAAAAATAAAAAAATCCCTGGCAATTCTTTCAGCTCCTCACTAAAATAATCAAAATGTGGTAACCTGAAAGGCAGAACTTTACAATCAAGACATGGTTTTATGTTACATGAAGTCATCTGACAATCTTTAAACTACATCAGGAAAAGAAGACACTGTAATCACATAATTTACCAACTTTTCTCTGAAATGCTTTCCTTGGATTTTTAATATAATATTTAATATATAAACAAGCCATCTAATTAAGTAAAATTACTTTGTATAATTGAAAATTACAATTTACTGGTATATTAGATTTATTATAAGTATAATTTTGTTAATTACTTTTTTTTTATCTTTGTGGTCAAGATGACTTTACCCAAAAGTCAAAGAATAACACGGCTGGGACTGACTGGTTCAAGGGAGTTGCTTGGAAACATTTCATACCTGGGTCATTGACCTGACTTCCTTTTTTACATGATAATTTCTAGTTACTTGGTTCCATTTGGCATTCTGTGTCCAATGGGGATTTGTGTTTTGTTTTGCTATGTTTTTGTTTTGTCTAGAACTGAGAAGAAAATATTTATTGAATTGTGTATCTGGAGTGGGGAGACTTAGAGTACTTTTAGAAAGCTATATGACAACCACAGATAAATGCAGTTTTTCCCCCTTAAAACTTGAAATGTTAATTGCAAAATGATACTAAAATAGTTATGAATGACGCTCTGTCAACAGTAATACTGCCTTCCCTTTCCTTTGCAGAAGTGTCAGGTTTTAGATGTTATAGGAGAACCAGTCCTCCTATTTTTGATTTGACTTTCCAACCACCGCCAAACTTAGAGCTGCAAGTATTAATGATAATCGGAGTAGAAGGTATGCAAAATGCTCTTTCTTACATAGACAGTGGTAATGAGTTAATGGATTAATTCTACCAGTTGTGGCCCATCATTTAATTCCCATTCTAAACTTTGGTGATGAAAAACTTGTTGAATGTCTGTTCCACGAGGTCTTTCTGAGATCAAAATGGGAGCTAAAATCTTTTTGTATTTAACTTCTGCCTTGTGTGTCAATGTTCTTTAGAATATAAAGAAGTGATTTTGTAAAAACGTGATGGTAATTTAATTTGGAAGGTCACAAAGCACATTCCATTGACATAGCAAATACATTTCTCATCTAAATATTTTTCATAAAACATCAAACTTAATACATACATATTTGAAGACATAGTCTATCTAACATTTTTCTTTAAAGTATAATTCTTTTTTCTTTTTTTTATTATGTTATGTTAATCACCATACAGTACATCATTAGTTTTTGATGTTGTGTTCCATGAGTCATTGCTTGCATATAACAGCCAGGGCTCCATGCAATACGTGCCCTCTTTAATACCTATCACCGGGCTAACCCATCCCCCCACCCTCCTCCCCTCTAGAACTCTCAGTTTGTTTCTCAGAGTCCATAGTCTCTCATGGTTTGTAATTCTTAATAATTATCTAAATCATAACTACATGCATTATTTTCTGTTTTTATTTCATGCAATACATTGGTAATTTCAATAGAAGTATTTTTAACAAAATTAAAAAAAGAAAATCCTGTCCATAAGGGTGGGGGGAATACTCTATTCTTGGAGTTCGACTTAACCATGAACTTGTGATTTACAGACCTTATTATTGCTCTACCCTTATTATTACTCTACCCTTATGATTACCAGTCACTCATTTAATAGGTATTTAGAGAGACTCAGCCCATGTGTCATGCACTGTTCTATGGGCTGGGGACACAGTGGTAAAGAACTGTCCTTCACAATTCATTGTGGAGATAGTTCCTGAGCACTTATTTTATGCACTGTCATTTCCAAGGTAGCCATAGAGATGGATTGCTTATGGATCCTTTCTTTAGAAGTTTACCGTCTAACACTAAAAACAAATAGGAATTTACTGAGTAAAGTGACTCTGTCATATGCATTGTGTATGCATCAGTACAGTAACTGGCACACATATTTGTTCAGTTAATGTATGTTAAATGAATGAATGGTTTATACATATAGCTATCATACCAACTAGTATTAAATTTCAGATATAAGTAAATTGAATTGTGACTCAGAAGAGTAAAAGTAACTAGAATTTATTGAGCATCTACTACGTCTCAGTTCATCTGCATAATAATCCTTGGGAATGGGTATTTATATACCTATAACCTATAATGTAGGTAAACACCAGAGGTCAGAATTTAAACAATTTTTCATGCAGCCAATGATTAGCAAAATCAGGATTTAGAGCCATATTATCTGAATCCAATATTCCTGTTCCTTTCACTATACCAATATTCCTCAAACTGTGTCTCAAGAAACTGTTCCTGGGGCACCTGGGTGGCTCAGTCAGTTAAGAGTCTGCCTTTGGCTCAGGTCCTGATCCCAGGGTCTAGGAATTGAGTCCTGAGTCTGGCTCCCTGCTCTGTGAGGAGGCTGCTTCTCCCTCTATTTCTGCTCCTCACACCCTTCTCATGCTCCATGCTCTCTCTCTCTCTCTGTCAAATAAATAAATATATATATTTTTAAAGGTGTTCTTTGGTCAAGTAAGTTTGGGGATTTCTGTTTAATACATCTTCCTCTTAGAAACTCAGAATGCTAATCAGTGTATTGAAGGCTTTGGTAAGAAGTTCCGCCATAAAAAAGTGTGTTTAATTTGGATGGCCACTATTTCCCCCAAATTTATTAAACCATATAACCCTACAGTCAACATAAAGACAGAGCCCCATCTGATCAAGTCTTTCAATGTGATTTTGTTTAGCATTTTCCATCTGTTGGTTTATTGAATAAAAGTAATCTACTGTTTGGAAAATTCTGAAAACCCCATGAAGAAAGCTATCGTGAAATAGCTTCAATGGAGAGATCAGGGTAAACCTGGGGAAATGGAATATTTGAGTTTGATGCCAAAGCATGGTTTGGGTTTAAAGACTTAGAGAGGAATCAAAGACACTTCAGGAGGATAGAATAGCACAAAGCCAAAGGGCAGAGATGAAAAAGCATGGAGCACTACAGGGGAGAATAGTTTACATGAATGGAGTAAAGAAAAAGACCACGGAATTAGATAGAAGAGAGACTCATAGAGAGCCTTGAACGGCAGCTGGAGAAGTTTGTTCTTGTGGAGTGGGGGAACCTGTAAAATGGTAAATTGGTAAAATAAAGTTTTTTCAATGACAGATGCTTTAGGAAAATTAATCTTTCTCAACTAGTAAATAAGACTAATCTGATTTACTTTTAATGGAACTTTAATAATTTTAATTTTAATCATTATTACAAAAGCTGTTCTCAGATCTGTGATCTTACATCAAGTCATTAACCTTAAGAGCAATATTCTTGGTGAACCTCTGAAAACACTGTCTGACGGTAGAAACCAGAACATAGATCCAAAATAATAATTACGCATACTGCTGGGCTTTCATTTTGTACCTATCTCATATGATTTAGAAACAAACATTAAGAGCAATCACCTCTGGAGAGACTGCCACTTCTAACAGTTCTTACGCAGTATACTGGGGACTGCTACTTGCTTGTCTTAAAAGCAATATATTTCATATTCTTAAGGAAACTTTTAAACCAAACTAGAAAGGCTCATTAAAAAAAAATTCAACTTATCCAGGGCAATTATTGTTACAACTGGGAGATTAGACAAGTATCCACCTAATACACAACAACCTAGTGATTTCCTTAGATAAGAAAATAAATTCTTGTCCTGTATTTACTGACTTTTGGAAGGTCCTAAATTCACCAAGTCTTGGTTTCTCAAGTTACAAAATAAAGATAAGAACTTTTTTGTCTGTTGGCTTGTGAGGAAAGAAATGGAATAATAGTTCCAAAAGTACTTGAAATCTATTAAATTAAAAAATATATATACTGTATAATAATAGCAGTTATTTTGAGAATACAACTATACGCTATTCACAAAATTACCATTAGAGTTACTAACATAGATTCAGGAGAGGGGAGGAGCACCATGATTGGAAATTATATTAGGCACACACCCAGATGAGAAAGACAAGGCTAGTTTTGGAACTTTTCAGCAGAGTTGGGGCAAGTCAGGTCTGGGTGGGGACATCAATGATTCAGGGCAGTGCAGATCTGGCTATGATATGGAGTTTGAATAGCAGGAATGAGTTTTAGTGATTGACCTTTAAGTTTCTTGTCCTTCAGCCAATTAACCCAGGATTTTACCAATCCTCTAGGATTCTCATTATATTAAAGTGTAGATAAAGTGAAGTTACCCTGACAAGATGAATGGAAGAGTCTACTTTTTTTGGCAACCAAAATGCTTGCGTAGCTCATCTATTAGGAATTCCTTATATCCATATTCCATTATACAGGTGAGACAGGGACATTAAGCAACTGAATGGAAATTTCTAAGTAGGTTAGCTCTAACTAGTTTGGGGCTAAAAATGCAAATTTCCACATTTTAATGAAGATTTAAAATTGATGAGCACAATCATGTCTTCTAGGGTCTTTCTTCACTTACCAACCAGAATGTGAGCTCTATCAGGGTAGAGATTTGTGCCTGTTACATGCTGCTGCTGTGGCATTACAATGAATATTTATTGAATTAATGAAAGAATATTTTCCCTAGGACACTCTTAATACTTATTTAAAAGATATGTGGTCATATCCAAATGTATTTTAGAGGAAAGGAACTTTTAGTCATCATGGAAGTTGTACCTCTTTCCCTAGCCAGAAAGTCACCATCAAACATAACTTTGAATTAAAGTTTGAACCTGCTTGGCATTCACACTAAGAATGCGGTGGGGGGGGGGGTGCTGAGTTATCATAATGTTTTTAAGATTCTTCAAAATCTAAAATAGCTGAATAAACACAGCTCAAGTACCGATGAAAGTATTTTTTCTTTGTCTTTTAAAGGAACTCTAATGTGCAAGAATGACTCATTAATTTGCAACAAGAAGGAAAATTTAACTTGTGAAATTCCAAGTAGAAATGAAAAATACTAGCATTTCATATTTTCAAGTCAGGAGTGTGTATTTAAACTGCTGCTGAGATAACAATTTTCAATTTTAACTTTATATAGAGACTGAAAAATAACTATTGTGTTCTGATATTTTCAAAGTATTTCAATATATTCTGAGATCCTTGCTCAAATCATTCTATTATCATTCCAAAGGGAGAGATGATTTAATAAAAACAATGAAACCAAGTATAATGCAGGTAAATATTTTTCCTTTTTTTCATACAGAGTATGTCTCTTTGCTCTTCTGTTGATTCCGAGTTACATATATTCAGAAAGGACAGGAGAACTGGAGGAGTATTATACATTACAATTGATAAAGCTACTTCAGTAGGAAAAACAAGGCGTTGAATTTTTAGGAAATCACAATGACACAAATATAAACCTAAAACTACAGGTAGAATTCCAGAAGGCAATACTGATACAGATTTGATAATAAAACCTTATTTTTAATGATCCTTGGCAATTAATTTAATGGAGCGTATAATCTTAGGGAAAGATCTGGTTTGAATTCTGTTTTTTTCAGTGACTAGATGTATGACCTTGAGAAAATTCCTTTACCTCACTAAATGTCATTTTCCTCAACAGGACAATGGGAATTAAAATTCCTAATCCAATGGGTTCTTTTAAGGATTAAATGAGATGATATATGTAAAGTTCTTTGCAGAGTAAACCTTTACTATGAGCTAATTAATAAGACCAGAAGCTAGAATAGTTTATGCTATGCTGTGTCCTAAATAACTCCCCTTGTTTCAGAGGCTTTACAAAATAAAAGTCTATTTTTCCATCACAACAGTCTCCAGGACAGTTGTCCTACATGAACTCTCTTAGTGATCCAGCCTGCATCTGTGTTGAATCTATAGCCCCTCAACCATGGCTATGGAGTCAGAAGAAGATAGTGCAGAGGACCTACACCTGCTCTTAAATGCCTTGGCTCAGCTGCGGCAACATCACTTTCACTCACAGCTCATTGGCTAGAAGTAATCCCCTGGGCCTGCTGAACCATAAGGACCCCAGGACTTGTAGCGCTTCCCTATGCCCAGAAAGGACGGGAGAACTGGAGGAGTAGTATACATTACAATTGATAAAGCTACTTCAGTAGGAAAAACAAGGCATTGAATTTTTAGGAAATCACAATGACACAAATATTAAGAATTATCAAGTCAAATGAAATTTAAATAAATTTGTTTTCTGTGGTATGAAAGTCTTCACCGACAGAGGGAGCAAAATGTAGACAAATTAGACTATGAGACCAAAAGGAAGAAAATCTGATTTTGGGTCCTGGCATGGCTACTGTCATGAGTAACTTTGGGTAGGGCATTGCATTTCTCATTTTCTTAAACTTTAAATCAGTAAAAATAGCCCTTTCCCATTGTACTTCACAGGACTGCTGTGAGGTCAAAAGAAATCTTTAAGAGAAAGTACTCTTAGGGACAGACTGAGGGGCAAGGACTGCCAGCTCCCTACCTCTTTTTGGGAAGACAATCCGACCACATTTTCTAGCTTTCTTTGTCTTAGAAGTGGCCACAAAAGCAATTCTGGTCAATAGAATGGGAGTGGAAGATCCTTGTACCTCTTCTTGACCAAGCTGGTGAAGAAGCTTGAGTCTCCTTGCTGTCTTTCCCTCTCTGCTGGCTGGGTGCAGAAGAGTATGAGGCCAGAGAGGATGACAGAACCACAGGGTGAAAGGAGTCTGGCTCCATAGCTGGCCAATGGGAACAGAGCTGCCCTCCAACCAAGGACACCTTCCTGGAACTGGTATGTAAATAGATGTATCAGTGTATCGCTTTTGGGTTATTCTATCTTTGGTGGGGTCTATTACTGAGGCTTAGCATAATGCACACTTAAATGATATAGACTATGAATAATATGCTTGGCACATAGTGGGTTTTTCTAAATGACTATTGGATATATGGATGACAAAAATACTTATTAATCCCACAAAGCTTTGTTGTTGTTGTTGTTTTTTTACTATGATTCAGTGCTTAGCTTCAAATTATTAAACACATTTTTTATTTGGCAATATCTTGTTAGATACACAGAGAATTTCTATTAATTCTGAGAGTTTTCAAATATCTGAATGTGTGATTTTAATATTATCCTCAAAAGGCTATAACACAGAGCAATTTGCTTATTATATAACAAAAATCTCATTTTCAGAATGGTATGCCTGCAGTCTTTTTCCAAGTATCACTTCCAACATAAACGTTGAATAAACAAATTGATGTGAAACACTAGGTTATAATGTTTAATTACCAGTATCATTTCTTTACAGGCAATCTTATTTTGGTGTTTTCATAAGAGCTAGAAAAACTTAATCTTTAACAACAGAACAGTGGCACCTGATTCTGAATACGGTGTGTAACTTGTAACGTATTCATGTCCATTCCTACTAGCATCAGAAAGAAAAAGAAAGAAGAAAAAAGGATTGTTTCCTACCATGAGCTCCAATTCACTGAGAGAGATATTTATGTAACTATATAATACCACCAACTGAACAAAGAGCTTCAATCATGTTTCTTTTCATATCTCCAGGCAAAGTTTTGTTCTCCTTCCCTTCTTTTACAAGTGTGTTTCCTTCAAAGGATAGATATCCTACTGGATAAACAATCTCTATGAGAAAACAGGAAAGCTAGCTATTTAATATGTACACTTCAGTGTCATGAGGTGTGGAATCACAGTAAATAATATTTTGTGATGATACTCACACTAATAAAGATGATGACATTTTCATGATTAGCCATGTTTTTAGTAAAGGGAAATTAATGGGTAGGACTATTCTGTCTGAAAGATACATACAACACGCTGACAAACAAAACTGGGTTTCTGCATAAAATGTATATGTTATATAGACAGTATACATATGCACCTAAATTCACTGTTGCGTGTTTATATGCATATCATTCATCTAGTGTTTTCTTTTTACCTACAAGTTGGAATGCATTTACTTCATACTCTATTATAAGCCCATTTAGTCACACTTCTGTCAGATCCCACTTGCATATTCAGTGTTGAATAAATCAGTGGTTAATAAACATCCTTGAAAATGTGTTTGGAGATAAATAATGAACTGCTGTATCTGATCATAAATGTACATTTTTACTCTCAGAATCCTGAGCAAAAAGATAGCCTGACCTATTACTACAAATATATGGAAAAGAGAAATGATTATAGAGCAATCATGTCAAAGGAGCCTGGCTTATTCTTACTGAGTGGATACACTACAGACCAAAAAAAAAAAAAAAAAGTTATAACTTCAAAAAATTCCACTGCAATAGAAATACCAAATGAGGATAGGGAGTCAACCTTTTCATCATAAGTGCTTTTTGTCACATCTCCATGGGCTTGGGGCGCAGGCCCAGCCCCACAGCGTGCAGAGCTGCAGGACGCTCACGATGCCAGCCTGACCGTGCCGCCCCCTCGAAGGAACTACTCCAGCTGACCACGGGCACGCTTTCAATTTATGGGAGGGCGGTCTGACAGGCAGACTGGGAGGACAGCAGAGATGGAAACACAGATCAAGTATAGATAAAAAATATGTCCACCTTGAAAAACACAAGACTTTTAGGTAACAATGTACGGGAAGCATCTATTGAAAAATGAGAAGAATACAATCACTTCGTTCTCATTTATGATTTTCACAGTCCCCTTTAGATTCCACCCCAAGCTCTTTCCATAATCAAATATCTGTACACATCCTACATCTATACTGACTTAAATAATATAGATTTATGTCCCTTGCCCATATCTTATAAATGTCAACCCGTCCCTCCTCAAAGCTTCTTGCTACTCAGCAGGTTTCAAATTTGTTTTTAAAATATATTACGTGGGTGATCCTTTAGCAATACTTTGAAGTACCTTCCCTATTAAAAGTGAAGAGGGATCCGGTGTCCTAAGAAGAGAAAGAATGATAGCTTATGGGTATTATTTCACACGTTCCTGACTATGAAATAATTCTACTTTAAAAAAAATAGAACACATATGCAAAAGAAAAAAAATCAAAAATAAAATTTAGAAGGAAAAAGGGACCACATAAAATCTTGCCAAAGGTTCATGTTTTACATAAAGCTGCAGTTGGGACTTTACAAAGGAAATCTCTGCACTTTTTATTTCTGGTTCAGAGGATTTACATGCTCTTTCTAATGATCTGGGCCTTCAGCACTGGGTAATGTCTCCCAGTCCCCAGCTTAGCACTCATGCAAAATTGAAGCACTTTGGAGGCAGTTTAGTAGCTGCAGATGAATCTCAATGTGCAGGAAAAGGCATAATGGCTGTTTAGCACTTGCTAGGAGAAGCTGAGGAAATCAGGGGGAAAAATCTATTGAACTTAAGCCATCTGGGAAGCCAACTGAGAGCAACTGCATTAACAACGTGTTTACATTCCCATTGTGTTGCTAGGCCAAGCAAAAGTGGCGTGTGTGTGTGTGTGTGTGCGTGTGTGTGCGCGCGCACGTGTGCACGCATGCACGTGTGCAGATGCACAGAGGGAATTATCAAGTGCAACTCTTTTGATTGTATTGGCTGTTTTCATTTGGTTTTGGCAAATGTGCGGGGCAAAAATTTTCATGAGAAACGTGGCTATGAGAATGTTCAGGTCTCCATGAGACAAGGAGACTGTTGGAAGGTAGGGCTCGGAAGGATGCTACCGGCCCGAGGAAAATGAGCGATAAGCAGGAGCCTCGCTGTGCAGTGCTTTTCCTGTATCTGGCCCACAGTACTACACAACAGATTGGGGGAGGCTGCAGAGAGCCAGTAAAGAACAACCAGGGAATGCTTTCATTGCCTGTTACATTTATAGTTAACTTAGAAATACTGGCCAAATGAGGGAAAACAGCCAGGTAAATGCTGTCAATTTTGGCTCCCATCACCCTTACTGGATGTCTCCGTCATCACGACACATTTTTTTCTTCTTGGTATTTAATCAGCTATTTTTAGAGCACTGTGAGGTTCCCAGCAAAAGTGAGTGGAAGGTACAGATTTCCCCTATACATTCTGCTTCCGCACAAGGAGAGCCTCCCTTACTATTAACATCCCCCGCCAGAGTAGTACATTTTGTTTTGTAACTGATGAGCCGCCACTGACACATTATTATCACCCTAAATCCATAGTTTACATTCAGGTTCGCTCTTGATATTGTACATTCTATGGATTTGGACAAATGTAATGACATATCCACCTTTATAGTGTCATGCAGAGTAGTTTCACTAACCTAAAAATTCACCCCTCTCTCCCTCTCCCTCTTGGCAACCACTGATTTTTTAACATCTCCATACTTTTGCCTTTTCCAGGATGTCATATAGTTGGAATCATACAGTAGGTAGCCTTTCAGATTGGCTTCTTTCACTTAGTAATATGCATTTAAGTTTCCTCCTTATCTTTTCAAGACGTGAGAGCTCATTTCTTTAAAGCACTGAGTAATATTCCATTGTCTGGATGTATCACAGTTTACTTATCCATTCACCCACTGAAGGACATCTTGGTTGTTTCCAAATGTGGGCAATTATGAATGAAACTGCTGTAAACATCTGTGCTTTTGTGTGAGAATAGTTTTCAACTTTTCTGGGTAAATATCAAGGAGTGTGATGGCTGTACCATGCGGTATTTAAAAAAAAACAAAAAAACTAAACATACTCTTATTGCAATTCTTGGTGAGATGTCTGTTAAGGTTTTGTGCTTTTGAACTGCTGGCCCCCCCCCCCCCCCACCAAACCTATACCCACATCTGAATCCCTAGCAAAGGGGAATGTTACCTTACTTGGCTAAGAGCCTTTGCAGATGCAATTAAATTAAGGATCTTGAGATCCTGAATTACCCCAGGAGGGCCCCAATTCCTGAGACACACAGAGAAAACAGACACAGAATGGAAGATGATGTGACGAAAGAGGCAGAGATTGGAGTGATGCAGCCACAAGCCTGGGAGTGCAGGGCAGCCAGCAGAAGTGGGAAGAGACAAAGAACAGACCTTCCTCTGGAGTGCCCAGAGGGGGCGCTGCTCTGCTGCATTTCAGACTTCCAGCCTCCTCGAAACTCTGAGAGAATAAATTTCTGTTGTTTTCAGTCCCAAAGTTTGTGATAATTTATTGTGGTAGCCCTAGGAAACTAATATAGTGACTAAGGGCATTTACTGTCTACATTCAAGGAGGGGACTCAAGAATTTGACAGGGCAAAAAGGTAAGGAAAGGCTGTCTGCCAGGCAGTGTTTTCCTGGTTTCCCAAGTGCCCCATGGAATGGGTGTGGGGAGGCAGCCTTTTAGTCACTACCGTCATTTCATACAGAGGGCATCGTTGTCTAGGGTCATCAAGACTGTAGCTATAAAAAGAGGCATGTCATTCATTCCCTTGCCATTCCTGGAATTGCCTTGCACAGAACATTCCCCTGGGTTTTTCCAGCTAAATTTTAATTCACTCAAGTCCTAGAGTTCCCCCCCCCCCCCCGCTTCCCTCAGGAGGCTGCTATCCCTCAGTCTGAGAAGTTTAATAGGCAGAGACAGGCGAAAGGAAATTGCAGAAAGCAGGGGCTCTCTACCGTGTAACTCTATACTACGCGACTATCCAGGGGTTTCATGAATTTATTCTCATGATGAGAGGAGAATCGGAGCAAATGGTAAAGCATACTCTTTATTCTCTCTCTTTTCCCTCGTCTCTTTTGCCCCATTCAGACTGTGATCTCTTTAAGTACATCGGTCTTAGTTGTGTCTCTACTTACAGCACCGAGAAGTATCTGGGGCATGGTTTTTGAATAGAATGTCTGTCTCTGTCCCGCCTCTCTGCTGTGCTTCCCAGCAGTGTCTCCTCTTGCCCCACTTCAACCTGGTTGTATGTTAGCATTGCTACAGAGCTTAAAATGAGTGAACAGAGAGACAAAGAAACCTATGCCCTGCTCTCAATTAAACCATTCTCTCTGGGGTGGGGCCAGGACATAGGTGTTTTCAAAAATCCCCCCTGGAGACTGTCAGATGCAGCCCTAGTTGACAGCTAGCCTCCTCATCGTTCCTTGTTGCTCTTGCCTTCATGGTCTTGGAGATTTCTCCCCAAACAGATTTTTAAAATCAGGTTAAACCCTTGATGCAATTAGGAATGAGTCCAAAGACCTTCCTAACATGAATTGTTTTTCATTACTAGATATTATATTTCCTCCATGCTGTGCTTGCTTTTTTGCCAGACCCTGATATTTTGCTAATTGTAGCTTTCATGTTATACATGCTGATTTTATATCTCCAAACAGTGCTTTTCAGAGGAACTGGGAAGAGTGGGTATTTCAACAGGCATCCCCAAGACGGCTCTGAGAATGCCTAGCTAAGGGATGACTCGAGATAGATGATATTTGGGAGAGAAGACCAAAGGGTTCATGGTGAGGAAAGCCCTCTCCCCTCATGTCTTAGCATTAGCTCCTTCGTCAATTGTGGCATTTTTTAACCAAAAAAATTTCTGCTGTGTTTTTGGAGATGTTAAAAAAAAAATGCTGGGGTGAGGAGAGAAAAAAACAGTATCAAAATTTTGAGCCAGTTATTGTGAGAGTATTGGGTATTGAGATTTAGTGACGCAAAGACTCGACTAGAACAGATTACAACGTGTGACATCCCATAAAAAGGGCAATACCCCGGGTCATTATCTCATAATTATCAGCCAGGTTTACTTATATTAGCACAATAGGTACCAACACCAAAAAAGTGTCTTTTAATTTTGAGAGAAAGCCATGCTTTTTGTAAGCTAACCTTCTCTTGTAAGCTGAAATTGTTTCTTAAACTTTCTTAAACAGTTTGCTTAATTCATTTCATGCAACAATCCAGAACTCTGTTAAGTATGTTCCTTCCTATAAAGATAAGAAATAAGAGACTCTCCTTAAACCCCTCACATATTATAGTCAAAGGTTAGATTAAAAATACACTTTGGCTTTTAACACTTGTGCTATTCTCACTTTGAAGTGGGCATATTAAAACTCTAGGCCACAGCATATGCATGGTTGCTGGGCACATGGCAAGATTGCTATAGCAACACAATCACTGGTTTCATTCCTGAAATGCCCTGTTTGGGTAGCAAGTCATTGAGATGAAGAATGGTCCTTGGACTTGCTTCTTATTGTAGCCTCTGTGTGGGCTTGGAGATGGGTAGCATTTGATTTAGCTCTTTCTAAATTGGGGAAAATACACAAACACACTCACATACATGTGCATATGTATATACTTGTGTATCTGTTTGTATATACATATATATATATATATATATATACCCAAATAGATATTCTTGATTAAATTGTATTAATCAATGCTTTCATCTTAGCTGTGGAAAGACAAAGGAGTAATGCATTACAAGTAACCTTGCCCTAAGTGTTAATTGACAGAAAAGAATTCCTTTGTGTTCATTACATTAAAAACTCTTGCTGTATGTAATTTTAGAAAATTTCTGTTTTCCTCTAATGAAATGACAGCTCACTAAAACTGTACTGAAAGGTGTAATGTTTTCTTGCCTCACTTTGCAATCATGTTCTGGGCCATATCTGTTCAACAAACACATGCTATTAAAATTTTCTATACAGTATATAATTCAAACAGGACAAACGTTCCCCATGGAGCAGAATTAAATAAAAATTACATGGTTCCACAAATATGGCACAGCCAGGGTCTGTGAAGTATGTGCCAGGTCTACAATATTGATATATACAAATGTTGGGATTGCCAAAAATGAACAAACAACAACATTAAAAACTTCACAAAAACAATAGATTAGAAACAAAAGGAATCCAAATGGGTAGCCTAAAAATTTTCCAGTACTCACTTCTGTTTGTAAGTTAGGGAAAGAATGGAAACAAAAACCAGGTTTCTACACAGTGAGAGAGCCCAAACCAGTCAGCCAGCCGAGACTCATCTTCATGCTAGAATGGAGTGAAAGCAACAACTAAAATCTACATTCTGGAACTCTGACCCAAGCATGTATTTGTCATTGCAGCTGAGATTATGTTGGCCATGTTAACTCAGGTGTTTATAGACTTAAAGTCAATATGAAATAAGGATGAATCAATTGTGAGCACTAACAAATAAAGAATAAGAAAAAGTATTTCAGGATGACTGATATCCTGTTATCTCTCGCCAAGGTATCAGACTGACTTAGTGGAAAAACCTTCATATCCTACATGGATCCTTACCAATTTTCTATTTTTATTTTGGGGCCAGCCTTAAACTGAAAAACAAAAGTTGTTAGTTTCTGGTATTGAAATAAGTGCCTCCGGGAAGGAAATCAAATAAATAATTGGTTTGTATCCCAGAATCATTTATCTTCATTGGCAGGCAAATATATTACAGATAGAAGGCTCTATTCTTACAGAGGCAGTACTCCCACTGACTTAATAAAAAAAATTATGGAATGAAGTTGAAATAGAGCTTCCAAATTTTATGCACCATTTCCTAAAATTTAAACAAAGGCCATGGAATTTATATAATTCCTTTTGAAAATGTTCATTCTGTTAATAAGAACAGAGTTTAAAGTAATTATTTTACATAGAGAAGAATGATTAGTATGTGTGTGTGTAATATGTAAAATAGCTCTTCTTATGGAAGATTATTATCTTACCTATTCCTCAGATCACCTATTCATGAACTATCTCAAATAAAAACATTGTCATCATGTTTCACTAAGTTTCAGTTACTCAAATTTAGTAGGATGAGTAGCTATAACCCCACGAAACAAACTTTTATTATCTCCTGTGCTTAGAGCCTTGTGTTGTAAAATTCACAACAGACACAACTTTACAAAACAGAGGCCATACAATACCATTCCAATCTAGTTGAAGAGACAAATATAAATATATATACACACATATACATAGTTACATATGTATATTATGTACATATGTATTTTATATACATATATTACTTATATGTGTATATCACATATATATTTATATATTGTGTATCTTATATATATGAATATAACTCCAAAAATAACATGACATTATAAGAAATTGCCATTTTTTACCTCAAAAATGGTTGAATATTGATACTCTCTAATGGTTTAACTTACCACACATACACAATTCACACTTACGAATATAATAAAAGTGGAAGTACAAATAAGGGAAATGTAGACATGTTACATATCACTTGAGTTTTATAGAAGGATTCATCCCCAATATTGCATTTGAGATACTTCTTTAAGCATGAGTAGGATTTTGACAGAAGTAGGATAGGAAAAGTATGGGGTAAAGGATCATTAATTCATACACACATAACTTACTGAGCACCTGCTAAGAACAAACACCAAGTCAAGGATGGAACTAGAATAGTGAAAAAGGCAGACATAATCCTTGATCTCATGGAGCTTACTCTTGAGTTTATAATGTTTAGAAGGAAGAGGAGAGGTAACTTGAGAAAGGAAACATAACTGTCCCTCTCAAGGATCTAACATTAGTAAAGCCAGGAAGTAAGCAGACTTGTTTTCTAAAGTTCCGTATGACCTAAGTAGGACCAGTAAGTCCAGATAACAGAAAGTTGATTATACTCGATTTAATGAAGAGCATGCCAGTTATGCATTGAGTTTAAATGCCTGCCACAGTCTCACAACTTAAAGTTTCTATGATTCCAAGACACCAAAATGTAAAGAAAAGAGTGTTCACATTCATTTAATACAACTTAAACAAATCCCATCTAGTTTCCCTTTGAAAATGTATGAGCAGCATCTCCTAAATCATGTCTTGGTAATGACATTAATGTCTCATGATATTTTAATAGAGGTTCTGTGAAAAGGAGTTCAGTTGCCAAATATGATGAGGTTAAAAAAAAGTTTTCCAATGCAGAGCTTTCCTGGGACTTTTACAGGAAAATATACTTTATACTTTTCTCCAAAAGGGGAATATAATTATTACAGTGTTTCCTAAAGTATTTGACCACAAAGCTTTTGCTTCTTTTTTTGTTTTGTTTTCCCAAATAGCACTTACAAGACACTGGTGGTTCATTGAACACAGTTTAAGAGGAAAAACCAAATTTGCCCAGTGTCTGGGACATGTGGTGGAAGAGAAACTATGAGAAGAAGGTTAGTAACTACCTGGAGAATGGTTTGCTGTGGAAAAAGGCTGAAACCAAGAAGGTGTTGGAGGCTACCTAAATCATCTGAAAGGCATATGATAAAGGTCTATATATAGTAGGGGGGTTATAGCAAGAATTAAGGACAGAAGGATGTTTGCAGGACAATTCTGAGAAGAACTGGCAGTAGCTGTCAACAGTCAAAGTTGGGAGTAAGGGTTGAAGCTGACATTTCTGTTTTTGGTGACAGGATGGAGAGAAGAGGTATCTGAAATAAGAACAGAAGAGGAGAAAAGAAAAATTCACTTATGCCTCTCTTGCACCAAATGGAAACCTGAATGAGCACAGCATATTTGCAAAAGCTCCTTTTGGAGTAAAGGCAAATTCACTTAAATATGTGCCCTGTTCTAGCTTCTCTTAATCAGTTTTTTTCTTTTCTTTTCTTTTCTTTTCTTTTCTTTTCTTTTCTTTTCTTTTCTTTTCTTTTCTTTTCTTTTCTTTTCTTTTCTTTCTTTCTTTCTTTCTTTCTTTCTTTCTTTCTTTCTTTCTTTCTTTCTTTCTTTCTTTCTTTCTTTTTCTTTCTTTCTTTCTCTCTCTCTCTCTCTCTCTCTCTCTCTTTCTTTCTTTTTTTTTTTTTTCTGTTAAGGCTTACCCTTTTGCTATTTGGCAAAATATTAAAGACCTTCAAGAATAGAAAGAATCAAATCCCAAGCACTAGTTCAAGCTATTCCAGAATGAGAAAGGGCTCAGATATAGAAAATCTGACACAGGGGCGCCTGGGTGGCTCAGATGGTCAAGCGTCTGCCTTTGGCTCAGGTCCTGATCGCCAGGTCCTGGGACTGAGCTCCATGTTGGCCTACCAGCTCAGCGGGGAGTCTGCTTCTCCCTCTCCCTCTGCTTCACCCCTGCTTGTGCTCTCTGTCTCTCTCAAATGAATAAATAAAATCTTTAAAAAAATTTAAAAAAAAAGAAAATCCGACACAAAAAGGCAGGCGAAAGCGTGAAAGATAAATATTTAGCTGACATTCTGAACCAGATTTTCTTTTCTCGAGAAAAGGGGAAAATGTATTCATAGATCTTTTTTTAGACAAACTGTTACGTGTTCAGTAGTTATGGCAGAATTTAGGGAGACACTACCGGGTGCAGGGTCAAGAGCAAAGGAATCAAAGAGCCCTGGGTTCATACCTTTGCTCTGCCACCTCCTAGCTATGTTGATTTGGGGCACGTTAGTTTCTTTACCTTGCTGAGCCTCAGTACTCTGATTTACAAAAGGAGAATCCCAGAAATTATCTCCTAAGATTGTCGTGGTAACTAAATGACATAACACATGTAAGGCGTTTGATATAAAGCTTGGAACTTTTTATTGTTGTTGAGTTGGCCCTACAGATAATATTTTGCTAATGTGAGAATAATTAAAGAGGAGAAGGGAAAATCTCGGGGATTATTAAAATTTCAAACCAACCGAGGTTTTCTAACCTCCCTGCTTTTTTGTAGAGGAGAAATATTTGCTTTTCGATGGTAAATCATAGGTACCATGGAAACAAGGGTTGAAAAGACTTCAAGTAAATAGAAAGCAAGCCCCAAGCCTGAGTTTTTCTTAAAAATATAACCATACAATTTTGAGCAGATCAAGATTTCTATGGAATTCTGAAAGAACATTGATACTTATTACTATATTACCAAATCAAGAGCTTCTGACTATTGAAATTTTCAAAACATCTAATATACTACTTTTCACTTTTTTGTTTCTTATATTACATATTTGCAAGACATGCAAATGTGGTTTAAATGATGGAAGGCAAACATTAACAGTAATAAATGATCTTTATTCAGTACATTTTATCATCAATGGTATAGCTTTGCTCGGGGAGTACAAATCATTGTTTACTTCATAGTACAGAACTGGAGAGTCTATTTAACACCTTCATAATTTAAAAGGAAGAATTTTGTGAGTTGGAGGAGAAATTTTTTTTCCAGTTTTATTGTTTTGCAGTTTTTCAATGTGAAGTTATCTTTGATGAGGGTTTTCGAGAATGTATTTGATTTTTTCAATGTACCTGATTGCTACTGAACATGCTTCCAAATATTGTAATTCTAAGGCAGAGTTATCTATAAAACCAAACTCATTTGTAGTGACTTCTCTCTCTCCTGCATCATCCGAGAACCATTTGATTTTTTAAATGCCAAGAAATTTCTCTGATTTGTAACATACTTTAAGACTTGATGTACTCTAACATTTTTTGCTGTTAAGAACCACTAAACCCCCAATAACACTACAGTCAGACTGTATTAAATGAAGAGTTGAGAACCAAATTTGCAGGTGAATCCAACTTCAGGGAAAAAAAAATCCCCAAAACCATGTATTTCAGTTTCAATTCCATTTATAATGCTTCTGACCTCATGGGAAAGCAAAGAGCTGTAATATAAGAAGCCCACAAATTTTCCCCCAATACTTGTTCAGATTGGAGATTTATGATAACAGGCAAAGAGATGCAATAAAATGGTTTGGACTTTTTTTTCAGGTTTCATTATTTATTATGAAAATAACACATTCACAGGATTGGAAAAAAAAAAACAAAATTATAAAAGAAATCTCCTCTCACCCCAGAATTTGAGCTGCCAACTGCTTATTACATATTTCTCCAAAACATCCCAATGCATTGTAAAATATATGTGCATCCTTTACATAATGAGGACATAGTACATGCAGTGATCTATACTCTGGTTTTCACTTCAAATTTTATGTGAGAGACTTTTCTATAGCCTCACATATAGAGAAACCTCATTATTTTAAAAAGCATCACAATAGTCCATGCAGGGATGAACAGACTCAATCCACCTCTGCAAAAAGGGTGCAAGGAACAACCTTGCATTTCAGTCTTGGTGCTCATTTGGAATTTTAGTTTTAGATCCTAAATTTGCAATTACTGAGTGAAAGGGTATATACTTTTAAATATTGGTAGGTATTCTCAAATTGGCTTTCAAAAAGATTGTACCAGTTTGCAATCTCATCAACAAAGGATGAGATATTCCCTATCCCATTCCTTTACCAACACTCTTAACTGTTTGGATCCTGACAATATCTTAAATGCTTATTTACCAATCTGCATTTCTTTTCCTGCATCTTCATGTTCAACCTCTGCTCAAGTTTCCGTTGGGTTGCTGATCTTTTTCTTAAATATACTTTAAAAACTAGTAATATATTAATTAAACTAGCCCTTGGATTAATGTATGTCCACAGATATATTGCTGTGTGTGTGTATTTGTCCCTTGGCTTTTGGGGTTTTTGGCTTTGGATATTCAACTTTAAGAATGCTTTCTTATAAGACTTCTTAATTTTGTCTTTATTAAAAAGGCTTTCCCTACCACTGAAACCAGCCAACCAACCAACCAACCAATTGCCAAAATTTTCTCCTAGTGATGTTAGTGATGATGATGGTGGTGGTGGTGGTGATGATGACGACATTAAGCCCTAACATCAAGAATTTATTTTATTCTAATAAATGAGATAAAATCCAAGATTTATTTATTTATTCATTATTTACCCTATTTATTTATTATTTATTCATTCATTTATTCATTTAATTTCCAACTGCCTACGTTGTGGACTGAAAACCCACCTTAACACATTGTAAAATGCCTTAACTGAGTATTTCCTGGTCCCTATTTTAATCCATTAATCTGTATGTCTTATTCTCTGCTCAGATCAAACTCTTCACTTCTTTAGTTTTGCAATATATTTACAAAGAGCTGGGGTTCCCTCATTATACCACTATGTCAGAATTCTTCCAGCTCTTTTCACAAATTACTTTTCATACAATGTTGGTGACTTACTGATTCATTTATAAACAGCAAACACTTAAAAATATTGTCTTTCTACATTTTAAGGTTTTCATATTTTACAAAGACTGCAATCTCTGAAACCATCCAGAAGAGACTTTTCTTAAGTTGCAAGATTGTAAAAATATACTGTCTTAGTATCCAATAACAAGGTAAGTTTTTCCACTTGTTTAAATCATTGTATTTTTAATACTCTCTGTAGCATTTAAAGTTTTTCTTTCTAAAATTCTGCAAATTTCTTGTTAACTTTATACATACATATTTACTTTTACATAGTTATTGCAAATGATATCTTTTGTTCCATTATAATTTGAATGGCCATCTGTAAAAGAGAAGTTGATGGGTTATATAAATCTTTTTTTCAGCCACTTTTCTGTATTCTCTTGATGTTTTGTCATTTTTTTATTTAAAAATGCACTTTTTCTAGATATACAAAATCATACTATTTGTCAAAAATGATCATTTTTCTGCCTTTTAAAACAATTTTTGTATTTTTCAGTTATTTGTCTTGCCTAATTGCACAGGCTAGCATGTTAAGAACATTCCAGATAGTATTGATATCTGAGGGCATCTTTATTTTTTTTCTAACTTGAAAGGTAATACATTTGTCTGGATGCTGGGTTTCTTGTAAAGTTTTGGATGAACATGAAAGACAACCCAAAGTTACATTGCATTCCACTCCATCCATGAATCTGAGGAGCACTGCGCAAGTGTTGGCAGCTGCCAATTCTGCCCTTAGTCCTCATCTGTCCCATCCTGAAGTTGAAGAGAAACATGCCACATGTTTCCATTTATAAATGCTTTGCAAGGTATTCTTAATAACTGGTATAGGCAATATTAATTAATTTTATGTGGAAATAATAAAATGTATAATGTTTTAAGAAGGGAAATGTCTTACTAATAGATATATATGTTCACACGCGCATACATGTATGTTACCAGCATAGCATGAAGCTGGCAGAGGTGCCCAATATCAGAGCAGTTTAGGTTTTATTCCTAATCTCCCTGTATAGGCATTTTCATTAACTCAGTAAAGAGAAGCCTAAATATGTTTGTGACTTTCATCTTAGCCTTTGTGATGTCTTTCTTTTGCCTCTTACCGTTAAAACTTGTGTGTTCGAAATCTTTACAAGTAAATGAGCTGAAACAAATAAAACTAATTCACTTGAGATTTTGTAGACATCTGGTGGAGTTATTTTCTGAGTAATCAGAACGAGGGGTGGGACAATTCCCTGAAGTAAAGCTACTGTACAGTTGGATACCCAGTTACTTCTACAGCCATCAGATTGCAGGCAGCGAGCATATTGATTCACAAATTGACAAACAATTATGTAGAGCTGACACCTGATTGTCTAAGACCCATTTGTGTTATATCAGTATATGCTTCACATGCTTTTCTAAATGATGCCTTTTCTCTGTGCTCTCACAGTCTGTTCCATTTCTTTATGTCCCATCACCTCAATATGCCCTTCACATTATTAGAGATAAGGAACATAGATCTCCCTCAAGAGCTGCTCTCTGCTCAACCTTGGTTAATCCGACATTTGGATAAAAAGATGAATTAATTACAGTTTGGATTTTGAAAACATGTACCTATTTTAGTAGGGAGAGATATTTATGAAAGAAAATAAAGATATTTAAATGTTTCCTATTTAGCTTGGAAATGTTGTTCAGTGAAATCTTTATATTTACGATATATGTCTTAATATTATAAAATCATAGATCTGGAATGGATCTGAAAGTTCCAATTGTTATTCTCACCGTTAGAGAGCAAAAGCACTTAAACCACTGTAGAAAGATACACATCTTTCCAGTTTGTAATAACTGTAGGAGATTACACAACTATCTTAAGTCACCCATCATGGAGTAAAAAGATGCTATCAAGAAAGTTTCCTTTTTAACCAATCTAAATCCCACAGGTTATTAAAATCTACTTAATCCTCTCTCTGCCTTTAGTATTTTACTGTCAGAGATAATATTTACTGAGCAATAAAGTCAGGCGTTTTCACCATGCCAGGAACAAAGATAATCTGATCAAGACCCACACAGATGGTGGCTACACTCACCCCTTCGCTTCTTCATGGATCCCACACTATCACTATTCTCAATCACTCTCAATTTAACTTTAGGTAAGAGATAATTAGGATTTATTTTTAAATGTAAGCGAAGGACACAGGATACTTTGAATCTGCAACGTTTACAAACTGTTTAAAAATATAAGGGGAAATTATGCATGTGAATTGACATTTGATAGTCGTAAATAAAAATTACAAACTTATCCTTAGTTGAACATGTTCCCCAATCCCAGGATATTTAGACCAGACACCAGAATTGACACACAAATGAAATTTATCTTTGACTTGGGCACTTGCCATTTATCCCATCTATTCATTTTCCTCATTTATCTTTTTCAGCATGAACTATGTCCATCAGGAATCAAATCAAGACTTATTCATCCCATTTTTCTTTGCAATGCATGGATTGAGACCACCAAATTCTACCCAAACTGAACCAAAACTTTTGCCAAAGGATAATCACTCACAATCGAAAGAACAGTATGACATCATGCCAAAGTAGTGAGTCAGTGAATCCTCAACAGTAGTCCAAATACAGGGAAAACTCACCAGAGGTTTCGTCTACTCTCTCATCTACTATGTGGTCCTTCTGATGAACCCATTCACTATTGCACTTGAAGTAGATCTGGGTGGCGGGGCTGGCTTTACAATACAAGTTCACAGGTTTATTCTTCACAATATAAGCTTCTTCAGGCTCAATAAGAAAATGTGGTAGAGGTTCAGGTGGATCAGATGGAAAGGTTTCTGGGAGTTCATGAAAAAAGTCATCGTCTGGTAAAACAAGAAGAAAGTGGAAAACATTCAAATCATTGTAGCCATTTGCCATTTACTTGCTATTAATTTAAAAATAATGACTCATAGATGATCTAATTAAGGATGTGTGTGCCTGCTATGCACCAGGCAGTACGTTACGTCTCTTGACTGGCTGCCCAATTAATATTTTGGTTATTATTCTCATTTTTACGCATGGCAAAACTCAACATCAGGTAAGGTAAATATCTTGCCCTGAACATGCATGTAGTAAATAGCACAACTGGAATGAGAATCCAGGCTTATCTCACTCAAAAACTGTGATCTTCCCAATATAGTACTACACCTCCCACAACAAAGAGTTCCCTTGAAAGCTAACAAAAACAAAAAGTTTCCTTACAAAAATTTGTTTGAAAAATATAAGGCTCATAGGTAAACCTTAAGTCTTTGCAAGAAGCCAAGAAGGAACAATAGGAACATGAAATTAATGATCTTTAAGTTTAGATTCAAACCTATCTTTATTTTCAAAAGATGCCATTGCATGACATATTCATTCATTTATTCATTCATTCAACCAGAAGTATTTATTGAGCTCAGGATTATTCTCAGCACTGGAAATACAGATAATAATATCAAGTCAGTCAATAGTAGATTGATAGTAGAACCTAGAGCCTAGCAATGCTGTTTGGTCTTAGAGAAACTATACCTCAAATATCAGATGTATGATATGACTAGTCAAACCTATTCTCATTAGAATATTACTGAGTATTATCACGAAAAACAATAGTCAATAGTCTCATTTTTTATAGAACTGAAAATTTTCAAATGTATTGCTCCCACCCTGCTGTTTCAACACCACCGAATAAACAAAACTCCAAAACCACTTGAGATATTTGTACACTTGGAGGTATGTTTTTCATAACTTGGGTTCTGTATGGTTCCAAATAAAAATAGAAAATAAAAAAAATGCCCTAAAAACCCTATCATCATATTTCACAAAAGTCAAGGTAAAAAGTCCTTCCAATACACTGAAACTAAGTTAGACCTGATAATTTTCTTCCTGTGACAGCTAGTGGAGAGCAAAAGTATTGTTCATTCTGTAAGTTGGTAAAGCACCCCAGGCTAATATGTAAGGTTAAAGGTGTGAGGTCCAAATTAAAAGTTTTTAAAAGTTCTTTAAAAGTATACACATTCAGTAGCAAATACATGAGGTAGTATGGGTAAAGACTGGTTGTTCGTATGTTACCTTAAAATTCATTTTATTCCTCATTCAGTTGTTGCCCTGTTTGGGGAGATGGCCATTTGTAAAATGGCCATTTGTTCGCTAAGAAACCTGGCCTGGCACTTTTTCCATCTAGCTCATGGGATAGCTGTCAAACAGTAACCATGTTTGATCTTTGCCAATATGTTCTGCGGTAAAAATTGGCTTCACTTGCATCACAGACACAGCTAGCTTTCAAAGCTCCTCACAGTTATAAATTTCTGACACTGGGATATAGATGATGCTTCCTGTAGCTAGCTTTCTTTCTCACTTTACTTCCTTAATTTGCTATCTTCTGGCAGGGCATCGTTTCTGGTTTTTCCATTGTTGAACATCAAGGATCCAAGCTGTCAGCTAACTAAAGAATAACCTTGGTTCCATCAATTTCAGCTTCTTTGGTCAATATGCAAGATCACTCAAAACTGCTTAAATAAACATAGTTCAGAAAGGCAAAGGAATGGGGGACTGAGGTATTGACAGATCCATTGACATAAGGCTGAGGTCTTGAAGGCCTTATTCACTCCCCCGCCACGCACTTATTGTTATATGTGATGATAGACAGTTCTGATAATCAGTAGAGTGCCACAAAATATCAAACTGAAATTCCGTAAAATGTTAGCTGTTCTTTTTAATTATTACTCAAGAAGACAGAATGTCAATTCATTTTTTTTTTTACTATTGGTGTATATTTATACATACCAAAATGTGTATGCATTTTAATGCATTTGTTTAGGTTTCCAAAATATAAAAACTTTCCTTTCAGTCATCGTTTTAGAAAGGGAGATTTGTTCCTTTAGAAGGAATGATGATTGCAAAATACCAGATGACTGTTTACTACCTTAGCTTATTCAATCATGTAGCAAAGTACTTATGTATTCACAACCTACAGAAAGATAGGCACTAAAAATTGATTATCCTTCCTTGCCAAAAGCATGTATTTCTTCCTTCTGATTATTTTATTGTAAACTACTGGGAAGACCAAGGGAAGTTGGGAAAGTCACACATATGTTTTCAACTCAAAAGGGGCTCTGTTAAGTGCTGGAAAAAGTAGTAATGATTTAATGATGTCTTTAAAAAAAATGTATGGACAAACTAATTTTGTATTTCTTTAATTTTGAGTTTTAAGACAAGAGGGTCACTGCCAGTAAAGAGAAATAATTCTATATCTTGCTTTGAAGGTTCATCAAGTGCTGATTTTTCAAAGTGTTCGTTAAATAACACTTAATATGCAACTTATTAAGGAATGATTTCCATCACTTGAAATATTTTCATTATGTGGTAAATACAATGTTTCTTTTGCATATCATTCTAGTTTCTGCATAAACCCCATCTCTTCAGTTGGATGTAGGGAGATGCCTTAACCAACGACATCATATTATTTTATTACTATTTCTTATAACACACATACAGCGTTTAAGTCTATGCCTAGATAAATTCACATCAGGCAATGTGGCACATTACTTCTAGTGCTCAATTCAGGGGATGGGAATGGCACATCTAAAGATAATTTTCAAGACCTTGACTCGGTAAGATATGTATAAGGGAGTAGATTTGACAAAATGGGAATGGACTGATTATCGTTGGGCTCACATGCTGCTGGGAACTTCTTCCCTTCTTCATTTGCAACAGGTGCCCCGGATACCATGCCCCCCGCCCCATGTAAACTGGCCCAGACAACAACCCCCCACCATCAGGTGAAGTATGCTAAGACAATACTTTCTTTGCTCTAGACAGAAATGGTAAGTCTCAGCATTAATTTCAGAAATTGTCTTTTAACGAAATTTCATCTTAAATTTTTTTCTAGAGTACATTTTGAAAATCAAACAAGCAAGCCAATTCTCTTCAGCCAAAATTATAAAGGAAAACTTCTGAGTATTTAAACATCTAGCATGGTTACATCTATATGTATTTAACAAGGAAAAAAATGACTATCTCCAAATACCATGTGTATTTAACAAGGAAAAAATAATCATCTCCAAATATCATGTGTATTTAATAAGGAAAAAATGACCATCTTCAAATACCATGTGTATTTAACAAGGAAAAAGTAATCAACTCCAAATACCATGTCTTTAACAAGGGAAAAAACTGATCATCTGCAAATGAGCATCTACAAACACCTTTTCATGAACACTTAGCCCCTCTGCACTATGTATGCATCTGCCTTGCACACATATGGTGCAATCTACTTTTCAGTTTTGTCAACCAGTTTTATGCAACTATTACCAGTTTTCAAAAGCCAGAAACATATAACAAATGCTTAATGTTAGAATGAAAGCTCTTTTGGAGGCAGGAATTATTGTCATTTTTATTTCTATTTTCCATTAAGTTTAGCACTGTGCCAGGCACATTATAGGAGGTCAATAAAAATCTTACAAAAGCACGAATATTCAACAAATGGCAACTGTGATCATTTGGAAAAGGTTCATGAGGTATTTTAGAGTTCATATTGCCTCAAATGAATTTACAAATACCAGAGGTTGTAACAATAGCAAAATCTACAAACTGGACTGGCTACAAACTTTGTGTGGCCTGGTGCAGTGTGAAGATTTGGGGAATCCTCGTTGTATGAAGAATTCTGGGATGGTGACAGATGAGCATTAAACCAAGAGTCCTATGTGATAGCGCAGGTCACATACCCATGAAGTCGATCCTGTTTACAAATGTCAGTTAACTGAGCATTCTATCTACTTCACGGAAAAGTCTGAGAATTAAAATTATATCTTTATTAGTGGATTTTTGGTTTAGAACTTGTTTGCTATTGCCCAGCTTCTTATGGTGATTAGATGTTTTCTAGAAGAATCATGGCTTTCCAGAGAGAGAAACTCAGCTTCCAAATAAGTCTCTAAGCAAGTGTGTTTGCAATGGTGTGCAAGGGAAAGTGTGCGATTTTATTTGTTCCTGGCTTTCCCTTTGGATGTACTCCAGTGCCCATTCATGTGTCTGATCAAAAACAAGTAATATCCCTGCCACACTGAGGCTAAGTCTTTCAGGCCACTAGAAGACTCTTAATACATGGATATAATATGGTTTGAGATTTTAAAGTTCAATACATGGAGATAACAAGGTTTGAGATTCTACCTTGAGTTGGTAGACTATTTACTGAGATCAGTTGCTAGCATGCAATTCATTTTACTATCTAAATCAACCAGCTTTCTGATACTATTAAGGTCATGCTACAAAACTTGAAGCTATAAAAGAACAATTTGTTTTTTCAGCAGGGAGATCAGTGAATGCATCCTATTACTATTTTATTTCTTAATATAAATATCCAAAGAGCCTCGAAGTCTTCAGGGAGATAACAGGAACTCAATTTGTGAACAGCAACTTCAGACAATGAACTTATTTCTGGCAACATGCCACAGTTATCCCAAATTATTATATGTTGTATAAAGGCACACCCCAGATGCCGATACGGATGGCATTGTGGTAATTCGGCCATATGACTTGATTAATAAAATCGCTAAACAAGTTTTCTGCACGTAGTTTGTTCAAATTAACGAAGTAAAATTTCCGAAGTTGGCCTTATTCTGTACATTTAATTCACAATTAGCTTAAAACTATAACTGCCTTTTCAATTTAGGTATAATATTATCATTCATTTTACCCTCCTGTAATATTTGACTTAATTTTCCACTTTCTACCATTATTCAATATTGATAATTACCATTTTCATCTTGATATCAGGTAAATCTCGATATTTCTTTTTTGTTATCTCATATAGCCTTTGTTTTTTCATTTATATACAAGAAGGGAAAGCTTTGTACCATGTATTATTTTTATAGACTTTCATTCCACCTAAATCTTGACAGGAAAATATTACGCTATGAACATCAATCTAGGAAGCTTAGGTTGCTGGTTTTATTGCTATGTATCAAGCCTTAATTTTCATCAACTTAATACATAAGTTTCTATATTTCTGAATCATAAGACTCAAACTATTATTGCTTATATCATAAAATATAGGACTATTATCTCTTTGTCTGAGACCTGAAGCGTATTCTTCTGAAATGGAATTTACTTCCAAATGATTCAAGAGCAATTTAAAATGAATGACTGCAAAGCTAATTTTATCTGCATTTGGCTGCCCATCCATCAGAGAGATAATTCATGATATATTACAACAAAAGGCAGCTGAAATTAACTATTTGAATGAGACTCTAGCTTATTTTTAATATTTTGATTAAAATATCCTTCAGAAGACAAAGACTATGGTCTATATTTCAAGCAACATATTAATGGATTCATCATTTAAATTTAAGTAGCTGAATATATAATGCCTTAAATGTATTACACAATTTGGAGGTACTGCATGGTTCCAACTCCAAAAGAAAAAAAGTTTTTTTTTCTTCTTTTCAAGAAATACTTTCGAAATCATGCTTAGATATGATTAATGGTGACACAGAATCAACATGCTATTGGAGATGCACTTACTTGTGAAAGAGAGGCACATTCTTCTGCCCCAGTTTAAGTCTTTATGATCTCTGAATTTTATTAATATAAAGTCCTCCTGAATGTTTTCCTGACTACAGTCTTTGCCTCTGCCACGGAGTCTATATGGCGCTCTTAGAAAAATGTTTTCAAAAATACATTTACTCCCTTTCTCAATTAATTTAATAAACACAATGTAAACCAAGAGGGTAAGTTTCTTTTTGCTCATCAGATTAGCTAAGATATATTGTATGATGAGGAGTTGAGGAAATGTGACTTTGCATATACTGGCTGTAGTGTAAATTGGCATCACCTTAGAGAAAAATTGACAATAAAAATAAAAATTAAATCTCTGGACACCTCTAAATAGGTTATCCCACTTCTTGGAATACATCTTACAGACATAATGGCATTTCTAGGTGTGTGTGTGTGTATGTATATATGTATGTATGCATATGTGTGTGTGTGTGTGTGTGTGTGTGTGTATGAGGTATATATACCTCATGTGTATATGTGTACATATTTATACATATATATGTGTATATACAATATACGTGTATGTGTATATATAATGTACACACATATATAATATACATATGTATATATGCATGTGTATATATACACATACACACACATACACAAAGATGTTCACTGTAGCACTGTTTATTAAAAAATACATGAGGGGCACCTGGGTGGCTCAGTCAGTTAAGCGTCTGCCTTAGGCTCAGGTCATGATCTCAGGGTCCTGGGATCGAGTCCTGCATTGGGCTCCCTGCTCATCTAGGAGCCTGCTTCTCCCTCTCCCTCTACCATTCCCTCTGCTTGTACTCTCTCTGTCAAGTAAATAAATACAAAATCTTAAAAAAAAGAAAAAATGCATGAAATATTTCAACAAAAGGCAGCTGGAATTAACTATTTGAATGAGAACAACTAATAATCAATTGAGGAATGGTTAGGTAATTATTTATGATATGTCCTTCCAAGAGAATACTGTTTTGCCATAAAAACAAAGAGCAGATTTGTATGTATTAAATCAGAAGGGCATCCATTAGTCAACTAAGCAAATAAAGCAAGTTTTTGGCCAATCTGCATAAATGATGCCACTTTTTGGAAAGAAAGAAAGGAAGGAAGAAAGAAAGAAAGAAAGAGAAAGAAAAAGGGAGAGAGCAAGGGAGGGAGGGAAGGAAGGAAGGAAAGAAGGAAGGAAGGAAGAAAGAAAGAGAAGAAGAGAAGAGAAAAGAAAAGAAAGAGAGAAACAGAGAGGGAGAGGGAGGGAGGGAGAAGTGAGGGAGGGAGGGATGGAGGGAGGGAGAGACGGAGGGAAGGAGGGAGAAAGAGGGAGCATGCAACACCTAGATGAGTGTTTGAATAACCAGGGACCGCAGCCCTACCAGGGTCAAATCAAACTGGTCATTACACTACCCACAATATCATCACCCTGTTTCATAACTCTTATTCATTCTTCAGATATCAGACATCTCTTCTTCTGAAGGGCCCCTCACCTCTAAATCCTGGACCTCAGCCCCTGATATCATCTCCCACTGCTCTCTACTCTTCTTGTTCATTATTTCTTCCCCACTAAAAGGCAAGTTCAGAGCTTTAGGAATGGTGCTTATCTTAATTCATTTCTGCATAATCGATACCTAGTCCAGTGCCTGGGAAGGACTTCAGGGTTTCCTTTTGTTGTTTTCCTTTCCATTTCGATTATTGTTCCTAAAGAAGTTCTTATATGAGAAGATAGAAGTATGTAGGAATCACTCCATCAACAGAAATAATGAGAAGAAATCCTTACACAAAATATAACAGAAATATATATGGCAGTCCTTCAGCATTTGTAAGTACAGATCCCGTCTCCCCATTATAAAGTTATATCTATCTCCTATGCAAGTATTAATGTCCTATATCATGAGGTGTACAGCCTTGGACTAAATATATTCCCTCACTAAATAATCAAAGTTGAATCTGAAACATTTTGTGTGTGGAAAATAGTATGATACATCTAAATGACTGTGCTCCCTCAACCTCCTGGCCTCATTTGACACTTGACTTCATTGCACCACTCCCTCCTTTTTGAAATTTTCTCCTCTCTTGGGAACTGTGCATTAGCACTAGACTGCTTCCCATCCTACTTCTTTGACCTTTCTCTTTGTTCTCTGCAGTTTGAGTACACTCAGGTTCTTACCAAGGTTCTCTCTTTTAGTCTCTCCCTTGGGCATCTCATCCACAACACTGGCTTCAATTATCAGATCATGTCACACACACCATCTTCTGCTCCACCCCCTTGCTTCTTCAAATCCTTTGATGCCTTTGCATTGACCAACAATGAAATCAGATTATTTACCAAGGCCAGTGGGGACCCACTTGATCTGATCGCTGCTGGCCTCTATGTCTCCTTTCCTACCCTCATGTCCTCATGTCCTTTTCACCATTCTCAAGACAGACAGACTGGTCTTTGTAGCTTTGAACACACCCAAATCAGGCCTACCCCAGGGCATTTGCACAAGCTCTTCATTCCTCTAGAAAAGATCTCTCTCTTTCTTGCCTTTTAGGTTTCAGCTCAAGATGTCTCCTGCACGAAGAGATTCTTGATCTCCCAATCTCAGTCTCTTGATGTGTTTCTTCAAGAACACATCATTCTATTGGATTTCTTCGTATCACCTATCACTCTCAAATCAGCTTGTTTACTAAGTTAGTTGCCTCTTTTCTTTCCCCCTTCCACAAAACTCAAAGCATTACGGGATTAGGCTACTTTATTTTATTCAACACTATCCTCAGCATCAACACCAGATGAACATCTTCTCTCTAAAACTAGCTTCTCTTTTGACTCAGCTCCTTATTTCTGACTGTAATATCATTGTCACAGTCAGAAGCTTGGAGTCCTGTCTCCCATTCAGGTCCAATTCATCTACGTGTACAATGAAGATCAGCTCCATATTGTCTCTCTCACACTTAATCCTTATTCTCCTTTCTGTTGCCACTGCTCGAACTGAAGTCCACGCCACTTGCAAATGGATTATTACAAGAGTTATGCTACTGGCTAGTTTGCTGCAGACTTGCTCCTGATCTTCCTCACTCGATCCCAGCCACCCCATGTCTAAATGGAAGGTGGAATCATAACAGCTTCTGCTGGAGACTTTGTGTTCAACAGAACACGGCCAAAAATTCACTCAATTTTCAGCTTATTTACTGCCGTTCCACCAAAGCCAAAATTGGTGATACCAAATTCTACGCTAAGGTAGCTTTTACAATGTTTTCCCATGTGCATGTTAGCTGTGCATGTGATGCCTTATTTCCTATTGACTCTCCACGGCCTATCTCAATGCCACTGAGCAATCTAGTCCTAATCCTCCCAGAGATAACTGTTCCTTACTGTTCAACTGTAAAAATCCTTTAACGCGATTTGAGAGTCCCAGTCATTTCTGTATTCCTTACTGTAGTCCAGCTCCACCAGATATCCAGTAGGTTCTAAAAGTTTTATTCAACTGAAGTGAACACATCTAAAATTGATTAATTGCTCCAAGAACTATGAAAAGCATGAATTATTTCTCCATTGTAATGTATTATGATAATTCAAATTATCTGGATGTAATCCGTCTATATCCATATACTTATAAAAAATCTGTGTAGGGGTTCCCGGAAGGCTCAGTCGTTAAGTGTCTGCCTTTGGCTCAGGTCATGATCCCAGGGTCCTGGGATCGAGCCCCCCATCGGGCTCCCTGCTCAGCAGGAAGCCTGCTTCTCCCTCACCCACTCCCCCTGCTTGTGTTCCTGCTCTCGCTGTGGCTCTCTGTCAAATAAATAAATAAAATCTTTAAAAAAATAAAAATAAAAAAAACCCCAAAAATCTGTGTATGTTTTTTAACTTTGATGGAAATTTTCAAGTATATGAAAAATGATAAAACAAAGAATGTAAACACCCATAGCCCAGCTTCTGGGAATTTCAACATTCACTTGTAAGGGAAACTGAACATATCAGAGTGTTAGGATGAGATAGCAAAGGAAACAAATGTCACCAAATGAAGAATAAGAATTAAATTCAAAATGTTGGAAACAATGAAAATAAAATCTATGGCAATATGCTTCATACATAAAATTAAGACCTAAAAATAATAACGATCAATGATAAGAACACACAATTTATATTTTTCAAACGTGACCACTAAAACACTATAATCTCATATTTCACACACAAACTAGAAACTCTTTTTAGTGACTGTGGAATGAAGAAATTATCTCTTAAATTTGGTGAAATAATTAATGACACACCTAAAATATACAGTACTCTATAGATCCATAATGAAGTTCATGAATATAGGAAACTTCAAAGTTATAAACCCAGGATTCCCCCAAGCCACACAACTAAGAATTGTCTTTGACTTTTCCTCTTTCTCACTTCCAGCATAAAAACAATCAACAGTCCTCCTAATTTTATGGCCCACGTGTTTCTTCACTCTTTTTCTGCTTCTGATTCCACTGCCATTATCATTTCTCACTAGACATTTTCAAAGCCTCGTAGGTGGTATCCTTTGCCTCCTAAGTCACTTCTCTGTTTGAAATCCTAGACTTCATTTCTTAGAAGATAAATGCAATTCTAGAGGGGAGGGGGGTAGGGGGATGGGTTAGCCTGGTGATGGGTATTGAGGAGGGCACGTTCTGCATGGAGCACTGGGTGTTATGAACAAACAATGAATCATGGAACACTGCATCAAAAACTAATGATGTAATATATGGTGATTAACATAACAATAAAAAAAATAAAAAAAAAAACTGGAAATGACCTGGGTGTCTTTCAACAAATAAACTGTTGTACAACTGATAACATGGAATACCATTCATCAATAAAAAGGAACTACTGACACATGCAACAACAAAAAAAAAAAAGAAGATAAATGCAAGCTCATCAACCTGGCGCACAAGCTCCTCCATGATCTAATGTGTGTGTACAATTGCACTTTCCTTTCTCACCACTCCATTCTCTGTCCTTCCAACACCACAGACCATCTACTGTCCACTGGACACAACCTGCAGTTTCTATACTTTCTGCTTCAGTCACCCTCCTCTCCTATTTCACCTGCTCCTTCTCATCCTTGAAGCTCCAGCTCAGGCCATGATTTCCTCCAGGAAGTTTTCTCTGCTTTTCCTACCTCTGCCAGCCTAGAACCTACCTCCTCCCAGCCTTACTGTCAACACTGTCAGGGGTTTAAAAATATTTCTTGTACTGCATTTTATAATAACTTTGTAGAGAACTAACTGGCTCTTATTCATCTTTGTATACTTGGTGCTTATTATAGTCTTTGGAACTGAATACATACTTTTTGAATAAATGGATGCAGGGCTTTCTGTATCCAGAGGAGAACACAGACTTCGGGTTCTTGTACCTATGAATTGGGTAATTGCTGTGAAAATTGACTTTGGGACCCCACGGACTTAGATTTACGTCTCAGCACCACCTTTTACTATGTGTGTGACTTTTGGCATTTCACCTAATCTCAGTTTCCATGACTATAAAATGGGTAGGCAGGGGCGCCTGGGTGGCTCAGGCAGTTAAGCATCTGCCTTTGGCTCAGGTCATGATCCCAGGGTCCTGGGATCAAGCCCTCATCGGGCTCCCTGCAGGGAGCCTGCTTCTCCCTCTGCCTGAATGATTCAGCATAGAGCTGATTACAGATAAGATCTTCACATAAGATAATTATTTTACTGTTTTCTTGTTGTACTGCTGTTGTGTATACTAACCCTCTCTCATTTTCCTAAACACCCTTGAGCACTAGGATCTCTTTAATCTGTCTTCCTGAAGTATCCTTTCTGACCAGTGCCTAATAAACTCCTATTCTTCTTTCCAGGTTCATCTTAAATTTTATCCCCTCCAGGAAGTCATTCTAGACTCTTTGAGCATGGGTTTGTTGTTTTCTCTCTGCATCAACACTACACATTATGCGTTCACTTAACACACAGCGATAGGTCACATTGACCTTTTCTGTGCCCCACTACACAGAGAGCTTATTTCGATACAATTATGTGTAATTCATTCATGAATCTGTAACACCCAGCCATATCTGGTACATAGCAGGAGCAAAGGACGATATTTGTTGAGTAAACTGTTGAAAAGATACATAAATTCCTAAAACTGTAAGTTTCCAGATTTTTTCAAATGTAGAGACGCGAATACTCTTTATTTCCCCACTTCGTAAAGAATAAAACTTTAGATTTTGTATTAGTGTCCTCATTCTTTCTTGGGGGTATAGAAAATAGTTTTGTCCACCTACAGTTTTCCTCTTTTAAAATTTTGGACATAATTTACAAATAACATGTCAGAATGTGCTTTCTCATTAGTAATCTTCCTATACACAAACACCACTGACCCTATCACTTCTCAAAATGGGTTTACTGTCAGGGACTGACTTGGAGGAGCCAGCAGGAGGTGGTGAGAAGAACACTACTGTAAGCTAGGAACCCGGTGCTGGTCCTCGTCATGCTCTCAATGATCTATTGCTTTTTGTAAGTGTGGTTAAGTAGGTAGGTTGATAAGTAGGTCTGTATGGTACAAACAAAAATCCAAGGTGTGAGTACACCATACACATGAAGAGCAGAGCTTCTAGAATGTGAGAGCACTCTAGAAGTCCTCTAGTCAAGAAGTCCATACTTCCATCATGACTGTGCTCAGGACTGTGGGAGGGAGGCCAGGGGTCCAAAGGTGGGGGAAAAATGCTCAGAGAATTGTTTTATTTCTTTGTGCCCTATCTCCCTGGCTGGGTGCCTGTACGAGAACTGTGGGGTGGGGGAAACATGGGTGAGTATTGCTTGTGGCTGCAGAAAAGTTATTTGTTGTATAGTTAAATATCTACATAGAATTTTGATTCAACTGTCTCATCTTTTCGAAGAGGAAACTGAGGCCCAGAGAGTTGGAGTGACTTGTCTGAGGTTGTGTAGCTATTAAGTGGTGGGAGCAGATGTCCCAGGCCAATCTCTAGGTTTCACATGGCTCTGGTATATACTTTCTGATTATGTAAGCTCTGTAGCACCATTTCAATACCACCTGTGAATTCACATGATAATTTATTTTATCTTTTTATTTTTGAGCTACCCCATACACTATTGCCTTTTTAATGCTGTCACAGTTTTTTTAAAAAATTGCATATTTTAAATTTTATTTATTCCAGTTGCTAAAATTCTATAATAAAAAAACAAATAACAAAAATGGAAATTCACCCCTCAAACTCCCTCCCACTCCCCAGTTCTACCAACTTTTGACACTAGTGTGTTTTGTTCTGGACCTTTCTCTATGCAGTTATTTATGTATGTGCAAATGTGTGTGGATACAGATATAGTAAGGAAATATATATATGCATATGTTTTGTATTGACTCCCGTTGTCTTGGTAAATTCTCTGTCTCATTTGATCTGTCACTTGCCAAAGTTGGTGCTATCATATGCCTACTATGTTCCAACCACTGTCCTACAGTGTTTAGGATAAACTAACATCCAATGTTAAAAATAAAAACATCAACAACTAAAAACTGCTGCATATTTATAGTTTCAGTAATGTTTGCATGACACCAAAATTTCTGCACATGTCTTAAAACAGAAACAAACAAGCATCACAACCTTTATTAATATCTTTGTTATCTTTAGCTCTGGTAATTGAATTCTGGATCCACGTGTGTGTCTTCTTTAAAATTATAGTTTCCAAGTGGCATGTGATATAAATTCACATTTCACGACTTTGCCAGAAAAGAATTAATTCACAGATTCTGGGAGGGTACTTATTATCAGCCAATATCCCCACTTTTTATCCCTTTTGATGGAGCAAATGACATCCTTCCAAAATTTACTGTTTTGAAAGCTGAATACACCCAGGATACTGAAGAAGAGAGTAAGGGTATGAATCACCCCTAGCAAGGTACAGGGTTGGTTAATGTTTCACATTTTCACCTCCCCTGACACTGGAAATCACAACACTTGACACCGGGTCACAAAATTATTAAACCTTAAAGTAGCAACACTTCCTTCTCCATGTGAGACCTCACTTCTCCTTGATACTTTACTCCTAAAATCCCTCTAGGCTCCTGGCCTTTTCTCTCTGCCTTTAACCCCCGTAACTAATTAAATCTGGACAAGTCTTTGGTGAAAATAGTTTTCCTTCAAAGTTATTCATTCAACGTTCCCCTTAAGGCATTCTTTGTCACTTTAGCCTAGCCTACCATCTTCACATGAAGTTGGAAGAGGTAAACTATTTTTATAGAATAAAAACTCATTCAAGACCTAAGTCTACCTTGATGTTTCAGAGAAAGACTAGCTGCTGAAATATGACAAATACTTCAACATTGTTAGAAGTTTACAAGTAAACAAAAAGTTCCAAAGACTCTGGTCTCATTTAAAGACAATTAAACTTTAAAAAAAAATATGCACTATTATATTTGGAAGTACTTTTCTTGGGGTCTATAACTAAATTCTTTGACAAAAATGGAAAAGGATTAACCAACCAGTACAGTTGAACTTACGCCAGATAAATTTGTTTTGGGAATCATTTTGGAACTCTGAATTAAGCAGCATTGTTAATATTGTCATGTATTTAGAAGAAAACAAAGGTGAAAATCAAAGGAAATAAGGAGATAAGCCCGGAAATACAGCACTGCTAAGGGATTTTCTCTTCTAAGATCAAATTAAAACTCGCCACAGTGCCAATTACTTTAAACATACTTCTACATTTTACAAATAAACAGAAAATATTACTTTTATTTTGTTTAAAAATGTAAAAATCAGACACATATCATTTGTTGTTGATACAGAGTACTCAGCTCTAGGGCAAAAGACTGAATGAGATTTAATGATGGACTCTACCCATCATTTGCTTAAAGCCAGAGACTGTGTCTAAGAAGATGTGAAGTTTTCTTTATGACATCATTTTTTAAAATTATTTAATGATATTCTATTGCCATCTCATTTTTTAGCTACCCTATGGATGCAACTTTCGTAATAAGCTCCTTATGTTTTTCATAGACAAAAACTTGGGTTTTGAAAGTTTGAGTGTGTTTCCCAAGACCATCCATCCGATAAATGGAAGAGCTGGGAAAGGAATCCAGGTACTCCTGGTTTGGTAAGCCTGAGTGATGCTGCCTTCTGTAACATGAAAACTTGGGGGATTCTCTTGCAGTATTATTGTTAGGGACAACATCAAAACAACTATAAAAATAATAAATACAAAGCACTTATAAAGGCCAGGTACCCCACTAAGTACTTCAGATTTATTCCCTCACGTAGGTCTCACAACACCATGGGTGATACTGTTATTTCCATTACTTTAAAAGATGTAAAAGGGGCGCCTGGGTGGCTCAGTCGTTAAGCGTCTGCCTTCAGCTCAGGTCATGATCCTAGGGTCCTGGGATCGAGCCCTGCATCGGGCTCCCTGCTCTGCGGGAAGCCTGCTTCTCCCTCTCCCACTCCCCCTGCTTGTGTTCCCTCTCTTGCTGTGTCTCTCTCTGTTAAATAAAGAAAATCTTAAAAAAAAAAAAGATGAAAAAGCAGGGGCACAAAGAAGCCAACTAGCTTGCCCAAGGTCCATCCAGCTCCTAGTAGCAGTAATTTCCTTTGAAGAACATTCAACACACAGACTTAGAGAATCATCTGATGAAGAGTCAGCTCTGTGGAACTTCTCAAGGAGGTACCGACTTCTATTTATTAGTTATAGGTCAAAATGGGAAACATACAAATGCTACCTTTTTAATATAATTTTATACATGCTCTATCTGCTAGTCTCTTATCAGATCACAATGATACGTTCTTATTGCTCTTTTATTTGGTTTACTTTCTAATTTATTCAACCAACATATTCATAATAACTGCTTTATATCACCTAGAAAAGCTATTGTCTAAGTTAAAGGACACAGACTTAGCAAATCTTTGTCCACAATATGGAGAGGAATAATAAAACACAATAGGCACAGAATATGTGTAAGCAATTTGGAAATTGTTAACCGCCGCACAAAGTGAGGCATTAGCGCTGTTAAAATTATTGTCAAATAAGTAATAACAAGCCAAGACAATCTGTAAAAAGATGTAAGGAAAATACTCGAAGATATATAATGCAACTCTGCTGCAAAATAAAACAACACCTAGTTGTTATTCTTGAGCCAGAAGTATCTTCAGTTGCATTTTCTCCACCTCTAAAGTGCTTCTTCAGAATATCTATAATACAAATAATGATTATGAACTAATGTAAACCGAGGCAAAGGAAGGTTATTTGTGGAAAGGTAGGGTACAGCTGAGGGGCACTGAGGATACAGCTTTGGCCTCTTTCGTTACAGGAGGTGGATTTCTTTGAACGGTATCCATTTTCCTTTCTCCAGGGCCTCTGTTTTATGAAACCTCCAAAAAAGAAATAAGAGTTGACAATCTTTACAAATATAAAGGAGGCAAATGATTTGTGGAAAGGAAGAATAACAAGGTTTCCCCATGTTAAGAAGGTGTTTTATCAGAAATGCACTCATGCCTGGAAAATCTAGGTCTTTGAGCACATGTGGTTATTTTCAGAAAGGCATACCCGCTCTGTCTTCCACTTCAGTAAACTCAGGGAGTGAAAAACCATTCTGTGAAGGCAGCTAGTTCATTGACATTAGCAGCATATCATTTTCCCAAAGTTTGAGAGAGCAATGGATTGATTTCAGGGTTCACAGTGGGGCAGGGCAAGGCAGCACGGCTCACATAGAGCTTTCGGAAACAATATAAGTTCATAGAGCTATTTCAAGGTTTCATGAAGACGTGATAAACTACTGGATTGGGTTACACGTTTCCTCCTGCAGGGACTATTTTATTCACTCCTCTTAGATAAGTCAGGCTGATTTGTTGTTTTCATGCTCTGTTTTTCTTTAAATCTACTTAAATAAGCAGGTTGATTTCAAGGCAGAACCCTAACTCCCTCTTCCTCTGTACGGGTTCAACTCAAGTTCTTGTGAAATCATTATCCTTTTCATACCTTCCAGACTGACTGCTACAAAAAGTGAATCAAAAAGTAAGTAAAACTAAACTAACATAAATGTGGGCATCAAAGAAAATGCTGTTTTGTGCAAATGTGGATGCAGAATCAGGCAGTATTTGTAAAAATGTCTCTAAGGCAGTGTGGGCTGTGGTCAAATCCAATGCCTCTGATTCTCTAGAACGCACGCATGTCCCTCAGGCCAAAGTGCCGCTTCACTCTCACCAAAACCAGAACCACATCCAAATCAAAGCAAATAAAATCCTTCAAATAGTTAGGGAAACAGACGAATGAGGAAGCTATCTGAACTTGATTGTTTCTGTTGCAATCACTGCCAGTACCTCTAAGCCTTAGTTTCATCACCTGTTAAACGGAGGATAATGTCATGGAAACACGTTTTTCTTTGCCCATCATCCACTTCCTCTTGTTTTGTGACAGAAACGTTTCCTACACTCTCAGGCCAAATGGTTCAGTTTCCCATTTACTTCGCCGCCACCCCATCAGAGATTCCAATCCTGGGACCACAATTACTGGTCCCAGGTGAGCCGATGACCTAAGGCAATGCCATCAAAATGGAATCTGGGATTTTGCTCTACAGAAGGAAAAAGACTGCTGAAAGGACTGTTTGCTAGCATGACATGGCTAGTGGCCATCTTGATGGGGGATGGGAAAAGAAGGCGTGAATGAAGCCCACACAGAGAAAGGCAGAACTGAGAGATGTAGAGAGAATGCCCTGAGGTCATCTTTCGGGTCAGTGGATCTGGATTGAAGTCAGATGGATCTGGCTCTGGGATGTCTGTTATGTGAACCACTAAATTCTGTTTTTTCTTTCGACCTTAAGCATGTTTGATTTGGTTCTCTTTCACTTGTCTCCTGAAGATTCTTAACAATTACAGTGTGAAGACTGAGCTGACATACCAATATGAATAACACTTGTAAGAAGTTCTTATGTGTTTAAACACAAAAGCTAAAATTCTTGGCTTTACGAAATATGTTTTCACTTTTATTCGATTAAATGAAGAAGCTTAAAAAAAAGTTTCCTAAGCCATGGGCACGGCACTCTGCCACAGTTTGGCAACATGAAAAATAACAAAATAAAACCTGTTCTGTAGGAGTTCAGAGGCAAGCAGGGACACAGCGTGTTAAGTAATAATAGGCTACTGTAAAAAAAGTAAAAACTGGGGACTATATAAAATCCAGAGCTAGCACATCACACAACGCTAGGGGGCACCATTCACACCACACTTATGTAAATGTAATCCCCTAGAGTAACGCACAGAAACCCTAACTCTACACCTCTTGTCAGCTGATACAGTGGGCCAGTCAAACATTTGCACCAATAGATATTTGCAATGTTCATGAGAGTCCTTGGCTGTTGCATTTTTTAATGAACGGATTACTGGCCACTCTGTTTGAGTTTTTAAGGGGAGTTTGTGACAGACAGCTGGAACCCCAGGTTTACCATTACACAAACCAGATGCAAATCCCACTGGCCTTCCTTGGCTGTGCTATCATTTGTTAGCCATCAGCTGGCAGAGGCCCCACTAAATCAAGCATCTGTAAACATAAAACGTCACATCTCAGGATGACAAAGGTCTCTGGGCAGTGGGAGAGTCGTTGAACATCAGATTAATTATTTGGCAAAACAAGTGCAGCTTTCATGGCTCAAAGGTCGTTTACAACAATATACTTTCACGCTGTTGCCTCAGCGATAACACTTCATTTTAAGTGGCAAAATCAAACTAGAAGTAAATTAGTATCCAAATTAATCCAACAGCTGCATGTTTTGATAGTGATTAATATGCACTGAATAAAAGAGGTTTTGCTTCTCTCTTGTTCTCAGTTACGAGAGAGAGAGAGAAAATAGTTCTTTGATATAATGCCCCTTCAGAAACACTGCCAAGGTAGTTCATTGTTTAGTTGCAACACCACCACCACCACCACCAACCACAACAAATCTGGGAGACCTTCGGGAGATGCTGCTTTTCTTTTCTGTTCTAGGAAAATAACAGCCACAGCTCCCCTGGCCACTCTAAGTCAGCTTGCCTGATGCTTCAGTCCTGGACTCAAACTCAGAGCAGGCCGCCTCTCCTTTACAGGACAAGATGCTTCAGCCCCTGGGCTTGGGTGGATTACTTTACTTTAATATTGAACCTCACTCTTTTGGAAGAAGTGATTGCAATCTGGCTTTTGCGCGTGCTGGCCAAACTCTTTCCATGAAGTGCTGCGATGCCAAATCCATACACATCCACATCAGTATTTATCAACATATTAAGATCTGCCCCTAACTTGGCTGCATGCTCAAAATTACCCAGCTCCATTGTCCCCGGCCCAGTCCGACCTTCTGCTGCATTCCTAACCCACGATTTGAAGCTCTCTGAAGTACTCTCTGGCCTGCGTGTCACAAAACACCGAACATCTGGAGGCCGAAAAGTTGAGCTCCCAGCTGAGTTGGCTAAGTACAGTTGTGCTTACCTGGCTCTTACTAATTTGCTGATGCTCAGAGGTGTGGATACTTTCAAGAGTTATATTGCATTATTGATACAGGTGCATAATTTAAGTCTCACTATGATTCAGTATATAGTGTAGTGAGGCAGTTTCAAGTATGTCTATCAAGTATTCCATTTTTTAATTCCCCCGGATGACTGATTTCTTTTTTTAACCTATAGACACTATGACTGTATTTGCAGCTTTGGTTTAGCTGTTGAAAGGCTTAGAACCAAACCTGTGGGATTCTGTAAAGACTCTGTTATTCCACATGCTGGTTTTACAGAGAAGGAAGTGGAGCCCAGTGACCCTGAAGGCCAGGTGCAGGTTTCGAACACGGGTTCTGCCTCTCTAGCACTGTGACTTGGGACGTGTACCTTAGTGCTTTTTCTTCATCTGTAAGCTGTTCCAACAGCTAGGTTAATGTGGGGATGAAATGAGTTTCTGCATGAAAAGTATTCACAGTAGTGCCTGGCATCGAGTATACACTGAATAAACATCATTATCATAAGTTCATTATCATCATTGCTTTGATAATTTTCCTGCCCTACCAATTTCCTCAGTGATTTATCTTATTCATTGTAGCTTATGTATTTTTCTAGGCATTGCCAAATTCTTTATCAAGCACAGTACAGTATAAATAAAACAAACAGTATAAATAACTTATTCTTCTAATTTTCTAGCAGAAATAGTAGCCCGCTTTGCTTTGATAAGTACATCCCCATTGAAAATTTTATTTCATAATACTGTTTCAAGATTTTAGTCCATAATGCTACTTCTAATGGCTCAGACTATATTTAAAAGTGTTCTTCTCAGCACTCAAATATATGCTGGAATGTCAAGTGATCTTTTCAAAAAGATCAATTTCTAACATACATAGAGTTAAAACTACACAAGCCCTAAATATCAATGCATATGAAAAGTTATTGAGAATGAACAACATAAAAGGCAAGTGGGATAATGAGACCCAGGCTGTCTGGGATGACTGGTCATTTTTAGAGGTCTGAGCTTTGGCATTTATCTATAGAGCAATATCTTCCTTGTTTTCCAGGATCTAACTTTAATCCAAGTAACTCTTCCCCTGGAATTTCTCCACTCTAAAGAATTGTCTGAGAAGAAAATTTTTTATATCCAAACTATAAGTGATAACATATATATATATATATATATATTTTTTTTTTAAGAAATAAAATTTGGTTCTGTGGAATACTGTGGAGCAAAGGTGCTGCAAACCCACTATCTGGTCCTATCACAAAATAGACCTGGAATTACTTACTTTTCAAAAGAGAAAATTACGAGTTTATAATTTTTAAGAAATGAAGTCAAGGTAAGCATTGTTTTATATTAAAAACATATATGTGATGTTGAAAGCACTAATCAACTTTCAAATTACATCTGACCCAAAATTTACTATAAGAGATGAGTCACTATTTCCATTTATCTTAAGCCTCTTGAGGAATCTAAACTATCCGAGTGTCCAACTATAACAAAGACAACATAATTAAAACCTCAGTTTTTTCCCCTGGATTCTTTTAAGGCTCTCAAAATTGCTTCATGGTCTAAAATCTCCCATTTAAATAAAAAATCAAATACTAAACTAGTCATACAATTCATTGTAAAATGTAACAAGAAGCTAATACTGGTATGAACTTTGTTAATATAAAATGCTAGCGGGAAACCTAATTGTAAAATGATGTGCAAAGGAATTCCATATTAAAACCCCCCGTGATCATCTGATGAAGTCCAGTCAAACCTGTGTATTTTTTAATTATTAAACTTATCTTTGTCACATTAAACAGCAGGGTTGAGCACTGAGTTTGTCATTTGAAAGTAACAGTAACTTCTCTGTGTAAGGCAGTTTATGCCAAAACATTTCTATTTGTGCACAAGTATAATTTGCGATGATATCAGGTCTATAAGCAGCTGAGGAAAGCAGAGAAACATTACAAGACTTTAAAGGAATTTAGGAAGTTAAGTTCATATTAATGTCCTGCATTTGACTAGTCATTTAAAGTTCAGAAAACCCGTCACAAACCTACCTCATCTATCTTTGCTAAGACCTTGTAGATCAGGCAGGGAAGGGTTTATTAATCCCCGTTTTACATATGATAATACTGAGGCTCAGAAAGCCCAAAGACATATCCCCAAACTATACCTTTGGCCAATGGGAGGGCAGAACTAGAAACCGGGTCTTCTCACTTCTTTTCCTGTTCTTTTTTAGCACTGTGACTTGTGCCACTTTATTTGAATTTAGATGTTAGATTTTTTTTAAACATTCTACATATTAAATATCTATACTTACATTCTAAATTTTTATCTCCTCACCTCACAAACCTTATTGGTTCCTCCTGGAATATATTAGGATTAATTATGTTTTCCTGATTATATCCAGATGTTTGAACACTATTATTTATTATACTAATTCATCTTTTTTTGTTCTGATGTTTAAACTTTTCACATAGGTTAATTTGGGTGATTCATGTAGATTTTAGTTGTTTCAGGAAAATGGATTACATGGCCTACCATGCTTAGCCCACAGTAGGTATTTAAGAAATTCTTTTTGAATTGACCAGCTTCTGCTTAAGGAGAACTTTATACATTGTGTTGGCAATGGAATACAAATAGGATATTCAGAAAATTATTTTACATTATCATCTCTAGAAATGGATGACAAATTCATTCTGATGAAAGACAGATATGGTGCAATGAATAGATGCTTTCACAGAAACATTAAAGCCCATGAAAATAACCCAGACACAGTCTAAATTAGCCTCTGGTGTGCTGACAGCCTGTTCGGCATAGTATATGAATACCCCTTTCATGATTTAAAAACATTTTGACGTCTAAAATAACATTAAACCTAGTTACCTGTGATGTATAAAATTATAATATATCATAACTGAGTAGTTCAATTGAACACTGAGGTATTTGGAAAAGCAAATTCAATAAGATAATAAGTCTATGTTTTTCTCCCTATACCCATGGAAACTAAGTAAAACAACTTGTGTTTTTATAGTATCTTTTTTTTTTAAACTGTCAATTTCAAAACTCTTTACAAATCATAGACTAACTACTACATTTCAGGTCACTTTATGGCATTGGTAAGAGTTATGAATTGACTTAAAATACAAATACATGAAATTAAAGAAAAACAGAAACAAAACAGGCAAAAATATTTCATAGAGCAATCCATTGAAAGTAGGCCAGCTCTGATGACTGCTAATGTTTATTTATGATGCACTTCATTAAAACCTTTGACTTTTCCAAAGGCTACCTGTAAATCAGTTATGATTTGTAGGTCTTAGGAATGTGTTCAATCCTCAGTCATTATTCTCCAAACCAGGTGTCTGAGACATTTCCCAACCCCAGATAAGTTTAAGGACCTAAACCAGAGCTACCCAATACAAATATAATGCAAACCACATAGGAATTTAAAACCTTCTAATAGCTACATTACAAAAAGTAAAAAGAAACAAATGGGATTAATTTTAATAATATATTTTCTTTAACCCAATATATTAAAAATATTGTCACTGTAACATATAGTCAACAGAAAAATTTATTGATATTTCACATTCTTTTTTTTGCACTAAGCCCATGAAATCCAGTGTATATTTTATTTATAATTTAGCAGTCTCAACCTGACAGCTAAATTTTCACTAATTCCAGTGATTTGAATTTGGTTGAATTCACTAATTCCAGTTGATTTGAATTTGGTTTTTATGAAATGTATAGTTCAATAGCTATGGGTAGAGTTAAGCATCCAAAATATTCCAAACATACTTAAATATTTTCTTTCTTTTAAGATTTTATTTATTTATTTGACAGAGAGAAAGACAGCGAGAGAGGGAACACAAGCAGGGGGAGTGGGAGAGGGAGAAACAGGCTTCCCATCAAGCAGAGAGCCCGATGTGGGGCTTGATCTCAGGACCCTGGGATCACGACCTGAGCCAAAGGCAGATGCTTAACGACTGAGCCACCCAGGTGCCCCTAAACATACTTACATATTTTCTAATAACTGACTCCAATATCAGTTTTAAATTTAAATTAATGAAAATTAAATAAAATGAAGAATTCAATTCCTCAGTCATACTAGCAATGTTGGTTTTTTTTATAAGTTTACTGGATTTTTTTTTAAGATTTTATTTATTTTTTGACACAGAGAGAGACAGCGAGAGAGGGAACACAAGCAGGGGGATGGGGAGAGGGAGAAGCAGGCTCCCTGCTCAGCAGGGAGCTCAGTGCGGGGCTCGATGTGGGGCTCGATGTGGGGCTCGATGTGGGGCTCGATCCCAGGACCCTGGGATCATGACCTGAGCGAAAGGCAGATGCTTAACCATCTGAGCCACCCAGGTGCCCCTATACTAGCAATATTTTAAGTCCTTGATCATTCAATGTAGCTGGAGTTTTGTATTAAATAGCCCAAATCTAAGCAAATTAAACAACACAAAATTTCAACTGGAACAGAGGTATAAGAGGAAATGAGGATGGTATTCTAGAGGAAGAAAACAAGTAGAACGATAAGTATGGATAAAGCTGCTTTTTGTAAGCCTAATTAAAAAAATAATTGTTTCCAAGATTCTTCTGTCATTTTTTTGGTTTCCAGAATAGTCTTGACATTTGTTTATTTGCTGGCCACAAGATGATACAGGACACAGTTTTAAGGTTAGAATGGAGCTCATGAGCATCCATTTCAAATCCTTTCTGTAAGAAAAGTTTAGTCTACAGTTCAACTATCCAATGCATTGGCCACTAGCCATATATGGCTATTAGGCATTTAAAACATGGCTAGTCCAAACTGAGACATGGTGTAAGTATAAAATCCACATTGGATTTTAAAGACTTGGCACAAACAAAGATAAAATGTCTTGCTAAAATGTTTTAAGACTGAATACATGTTACAATGATTCTATTTTGGATATATTAGATTATATAATTATTAAACTTAATTTTACTTCTTTTTATTTTTTCTTTTTAAAAAGAATTTATTTATTTATTTATTTATTTATTTATTTATTTATTTAAGAAAGAGAGCACGCGCACATGTGCACTAGTTAGGGGGAGGGTCAAGGGAGACAGAGACAAGCAGACTCCCCACTGAGCAGGGAGCCCGACAGGGGCCTCCATCCCAGGACCCTGAAGCTATAACCTGAGCTGAAGGCAGACGCTCAACAACTGAGCTACCCAGGCATTCCTCTTTTTATTTTTTAATAGAGCTACTAGAAATTTAAAATTTCGTATGTGGTCACATTATTTTTTTATTGGACAACACTGTCTAGAAAGAGAACTTGCATTTTCTTGTACCACAGAGTTGACCGCTGAGGCTGCCTTGCTTGGTTTTTGGTTGACTCTGAGCATGTGATTTCTGATTTTCAGAGTTCCTCTTTACCAGTATGCTGCCAAACAAAAGCTGCATATTCTTGGCCACAGTGGGGCTTATGACCTGGTTTCCTGTCGCTGGCTTTTGCAAGCAAAGTTAGGGTGGACTCCAGGGCCTCCATGAAAAGGAGGGTTTATCTGTTCTCATTTTCAGCTAATTGCTGTTTTGTTCTGTTAACCTTCTTTTGCTCACTTATGTTTGGCAGCTTGATTTGTGCTTTTCATTCTTCAGGAGTTGCAAAAGTAGCAAACTACACCACCCATTGTGGGTGACTGCATGCAATTACTGCATGCAGTTTTACATTTTTATCACAGTAGGACAAAGGCATTATAAGAAAAGCGCTACATGAATAATTATATGAATAAAATAATCACCAGGTTGTTCAAAAGAGTATGTAATTCAAAAGAACATGCAGTTCAAAGTGGGCATCATTTTATTAATAGACAGCCAGTCTGTGGAAGGAAAGCTATAGTTTTATTTGTCTCAGTCTTTACATTGCCTATCTGGTTAGCATATATGCAGCACAGCCCTGAGGTTGTCAAGGAAGTTGAAAAGGTGTTGGACCTCTGCTGCTGCCTGTTCTGTCTACTACACTCTGTCTACTACACTACATAAGCCCCACTGTGGCCAAGAATATGCAGCTTTTGTTTGGCAGCATACTGGTAAAGAGGAACTCTGAAAATCAGAAATCACATGCTCAGAGTCAACCAAAAACCAAGGACAGAAAAATAGCCTCCATGGTGTTACACCCAGAGATGCTAAGGATTACTTGGATCTGTGTTGCTTAGGTTGTACACATACTGCGGGGGATCTGGAAACTTCGGTTTGGTGAACCTATAAAATGGCATTATTACTTCAAGCTTCTCAGAACCTTCCTGGCATAAGTAACTCAACCATGTCTGGCCTCAGCACTTCGTCTAAGCACGTGGTGCTGTCATCAATGCCTCAGTGCAAAGGGACACCAAGGGTGCTTGCTCATTTTGCTGAGGTAGTGACACCACGTCTGATGCCCACTGTTCTTCGTGAATTTTCCTGACACCTTTGCTGACAGAGAAAGGCTGCTTGTGCACCACAAACTCCCTGTGTTTGGCCCTTGAAAAACATTTCGCCTGTAGCTCCAGGGCTCTACTACAGCACACTTTTGCATGGCTCATAGAAGGAAGAGCAAACTTCTATACTGTCTTGTAACACTGTAGTAATGTAATGTGCCTCGAAGGATCCCCCGAAGAGAGCCCTTAGAATATGAAACAGTCAAACCTCATTAAAACACACCATTCAATAACACCATTTACAAGCACAGACTTTCAACGGGAAACATAAAAGGACTGAGCTATAAAGAATGATTGCCTACTAGAGGTCCATCAAGTTCAGCACTTCCTTTTAAAGGGTTAATAAAGTTGCTTATATGACTGAAAACGGAAAAATAGCTAATATAATTCACCTTTTTAAATGTTCATCTTGCTGATAGACTGAGAAGTGGAATGGCACTTTATATAAACATTGACTTAGCACCCCATGTGTATTTCAAATGCATATAACAACACATTCTCTAGTTTTAAGAAATAATTCCTTTTCTAATTACTAATTCCAGTGAATTTCTAGAAGAGTCAAGCTAGGATATTAATTACCTAGTATCTGCCTTTTTCTCTCAGAATTATTTACCTGAAACCTCAATTATAAATAGAAGAGGCATATTCTTGGGAACAGAACACCAAAGGCACTGGATTTTGATAGACTTGTTTTTCTAATAAAAATTTAGCAAGTGTTGGTAGAGGTGGACGGAAAAAGAAGGAATACACTCAGAGGACTGACTATGCCTAACATTTGTCAATTAATTTATGGCTTCAATAACATAGAGTTGACATCATTACATATTTGACATGAATTCTTTGTTGTTATGGCCAATATCTACTACCTTTCATTCACTTAGTTGTCATTCCTTTCTCCAAAAGAATTTCCGAGACTCTGAATTAAATAATATTATGTTTGTTGAGAGCCTACTGTGTTCAGGTACCGTACTTGGCACTTAACCAACATGGCCTCCTTAATGCTTACAATAATCAGTTCAAGTATGAGCTTCATGGCTAGATGAGGAAACCAAGAGTAAGTGAGGGCAGGTTCCCTAAGGTCAGGTGACTTGTATGTGGCTCTATAGAAAACCGAATACTGTTCTGCCTTGCAACAGAGCCTGAGGCTTTCCATTAAGCTACACCACTACCATGAAAGGAGTTATGCAACAATAAATATGAAATTTTAGAGATAATGTTACTACTCGTTACCAAAGGACAGAGTATTAATCCAGGAATTCTGCCTGCAGATGTCCTCACAATGGTTTTCTCATGATAGAAAATAATGTGAAACCTCTCTGGTGATAGACAAAAGCCTATTTCTCAGTCTTCCCTTCCAGAATTTACGAGATGAAGAATCACAGATATGATTCCAAGACTCATCTGAAGATTTAATGTCCTAACTTCTATCACTAAACCTAGTGTTGCTCATTTCTATAGTGATAGACTGTCTCTATGTTGGAAAAGATTCACCTGAGTTAAAGTTGTGTGACTTACTGACTAGCATGACCGTGGTAAGTATCCATGAGTGACTGTTGAGGCTGGATTTTTCAACTTGGTGATATTATGATTTTTTTTAATTGCTTGAGATAGCATCTAGATTAAATTTAGGATTGATTTTAGTGAACTGAAATTTTTAGACTGAATAATGCTTACAGTAACTGTTTATCAATAAACAACTAAGTCTTTAATCTCTGAGTCCTTGGCCTTACCTTTTGTTTAAATAATGTTCTAAATATAGATGGATAAGGAAAGAACCAATAAAGAAACCGCCACGTTTTCAGTCATATAGAGCACAATAGTTCTATATTTTAGTAACATTTAATAAAGCAACAAAATTTTTATTCATAACTCACTCTCCAACTGTTAACACTAATTTTAAGCAATTTGCAAATAGGTTATCCTAATTATGCAACAGAACAATCTTTGAATCAGTCAGGCAAGAAATGGCATATGGCTGACATTAACTTGCCATCACTTCAGTCTTCTGTCTGATAACAAACTGAAACACAATTCAGGGAATAACTTTCTATCTAAATGTTGAATTCTCCAAGTTTAGAGCCCTCTAAAGGAAATGCTATAATTCTAGTAATTCATAATTCTGTATGTATATGTCTCTATGTGTATATGTGTGTACATTACATATTATATATTATATGTATATATATATGTATATATATTTACTACACTCTTCAGGTAACATGAGAGGGCATTACAAGGGAAAAAGCAAGTTTTACTTAAGATTATTAAGTTAAAATAAGGGAAAGAGTGAACGTTTGTAGTTTATCTCTCTGTCTCAGTTATTGTTTTGAACAGATCATAGATGAGCTAGAAAAGAAGAAATTAAAAAAAAAAGTTTCATAACAAAAGAATGCTAAATGCTCAGAACTGTGAGATTTCATGTGTTTGGTAGCCTAGTATATATGGTATATAACAGTCTGTCAAGGAAAATTATTGAAAAGGTAGGAAAAGTAATGCTATTTCTTCAATCAAATCAAAGACTTGAAATTTGAATTAACATTACAATTCTTGTGATTATTTGGCTTCTTTTCCCTTTCTCTCCCTGCATAGTTTTATTCTCTTCTCTGACTTTAGTTCCATAACTCATAAATCTGCATCTCTAGACCTTTATGGGTCAAGTGCAAGTTGCCATCTTGCTAGACACGTTCAAATAAATATATGCAAGTTGCATTTTCAAATTCAACATGTCCAAGGTGGGGAGAAGTGAAGGTGTTAAGAAAGTTGACATTTTTATGCCCCTACTGGGAGCAAGGTGATTTACGCGCATACAAGTTTTATCTGATGACCACCATTCTGATTGTCGTCCTGTGTTCCTTAGCTCAAAGACAGAAAATTAAGTATAACTTCTCTCTTAAATTAGAAACCTAGGAATCAAGTTTAATTCTTCCCTCTGCCTCCTCACAACTACTTCATTTTCAAGTCATATCAGCTGAACTTCTGACATGTTTATGAATTCCATCCTGTTTTCCTTTCCCACAAGCTTTTAGTAGGATCCTCACCAGCCTTACCCCGAACCACCCGTCTGTTCTTGCCAGGAAAAAACAAAACAAAACAAAACACCATATTACATTTCCTTGTTTATTTGTTTCTCTAAAATGCAATCCAATCATATTTCCAACTTTCTCCAAAATCTTTTCATGTTACTCCTTTATCTCTAGCATTAAAGTCAATCATCTTTTATCTGTCTTCAAAGGCCTTTATAATATAGCTCTGGTCTACTTTTCTAGCCTCATCTGACATTTCCCTACCCTACTCTGATCATATAGGACTTCTATTCTTGGCCTTAATCCTTAATTCTTGCCCTCTCATTCTTATCTTTAGTCTTCATTGAACTTACAAGTGCAACCTTCCCTCCCCATCCACTTCTGATTCCTCTTACACATTCCCCCCCCCAACAACTCTCCCTTCCAACATTTACTCATTTCTCTGTTTACTGTAAATTTCTATCTCACTGGAATTCAGGCCCCACCAGAACAGGGGTTTTTGTCTGTTTTGTCCATCTATGTATTTATCATTGAAAATGACTAAAACAGTTTCTAAACCTAGTGAGTATTCAATAAATATCTGCTGGATGAAAGAATAAATTCCCTGAAAGACATTGTTATGTTTTCTCTTTCTGAGGCACCCATGTCCCTTGCCTAATTATTCATCCTTCAGCTAGCAAAAAATCTCACCTATCTGTAAACTCACAGGTCTAATATTGCCTTCTTTTTGAGGGTTTTCTTGATTCCTTAGGTATATTAATCAATACTCATTCCATGACTCCATAGCACTTAACCCAGTCTAACTTGGGTTATGATTTGCTATCTCTGTATTACCAAAATGAGAACAATGTATCTTGTCATCCATCCTGCCTTGCAAACAGTAGGAGCTTAATACATGTTCAGTAAACTGATTGTTTAAACAAAGCTGTAGATGAGACATAAACTGAGAAAATAAAACACGTGTTTGTCAACTGGAGTTATAGTAAGGCTACTATTTTAGTTGGAAAACAGCAAAAGCAAAGGGAGACAAGGTGCAATTTCTTAAACCTGTATTGACTCTTCAGGCAGAAAGAACTAGGAGAGATTGAATGACCAGCATTAAGCCAATAACAGGAACTTTGGAGACTCTTTATCATCTAATACCTCCAGAACAGTTGACATTAATTTTGAATAGACCTAAAAGGACAAATGCCATCTATATAAGCAAGACTTCTAGAGCATTAAACAGTCCTCAGTGTTTTTTTTCCAACTCCCTTTGTCTATCACAGCTTAGCTTAAAAGATCTAACAAAATCACAGCAGAGGAATTTGCTTCAGGCCACTAGTGAATTCTTTGTGCTTGAAGACACTACATGGTATGTCAAATGTTAATTAGACAATGAAACAAACCAGAGTTGGCATGAGAAGATAGGCAGGCATTGATTTTCTTTTCACTTCTTATTTATTAAAATGCTATAGAGCAAACAGATAAACTTTCTTGGCTCGATATTTATAAGCAATTTCCTTGTTTTAACAGGGAAATACGAGTGCCTTCAGAGGTGAATTGAAAGCCTGTCTGTTTCTAGTAATGCTTTGGTTAAGCAGCTTTTTCCCGGGTACAATTGGTTCCTCACTATAATGCCATTTGGTAAGTTTTTTTGCATGGGTTATAACTTGACAGACATAATGTCATAAAATAACTAGGAACTGTAAAAAATGAGAAAATCCAGACTACTTTAAAAAATATGCAAACACACTGTGCATAAGACAGACTTGTCATTATGCTTCAACATTTGCTGAGCCTATAGTTAAAAGAAAGAAAGATATTTCTTAAGATTTTTTATGGTGAAATTGAATGGGACTGGGATTAGACTTGGGGAAAATCAAGTCCTTTCGTTACCCTAAGGAATACGGAAGCTGCAGCATAATCTGTAAATTAAGAGCCACCCATCTGCATCCACATTGCCTGAGTTCACTATTTAATGCCTGTGTGAATTTGAGCAGATTACTTAACCTCTCTGTTCCTCTCTTTTTTCATTTGAGAATTGGGGATAATTTTATTGCCAACTTCAAAGCATTGTTATGTAGGTTAAGTCAGTTAATATTTATAAAGCACTGGGAACACAGGGACTATATAGTGTTTGTTAAATAAAATAGTTTTTCATAGAAGGAAGCAAGCTCAGAACCCCACAGTATAGAGCATACAGACATTTGAGAAGCAATAAATCCAATGGGCATTTAATTCAAATTTTCACCCAGCATAACATCTGTTCTCTTCCAAATAAAACATGAAAATGCAATAACCCTTACTAACCTTTGACAATTTATTTATAAACACCATGTTCTGAATTTCTGGGGAAAGGTTTTCAAGGTATGCATATTTCTGGTTTCTAGATTATAATGCAACCAGCACTAGAGCCTGGACAATTACCCTTTTGAATCAACTACCTCTTCAATGCAATGCCTCCTGAAACCATTTCCTAAAACATGTAACAACCATATCACATAATTGTGTAAAACCCAAGATACCCATGCCTGTTGTTTAATGCTAATTTCCTTGAGCTTTCTATGAAGAATTGCTATTGACTACTTTCATTAGAAAACTATTGACCCTCCTCCAGTGGAGCATCCTGAGAAGAAATTCACTAAACATGCCTCATATTTCATCTCTTGAATATCAAGGTGCAAGAGGCACGCTGAAGGATATGGTTTATTTAATCCAAAATTAAAATTTTATAGGCTACATTACCTAAAGTAAATTGCTTAATACATTTAGAAGAACAGCTGTGTTCTAAGTGTTTGGCATCCTGTACTTGAGGCCTAAATTAGGTGAACCGCTACAGACACAAGGGCAGACAGTGGTCTCCATGATATTTCAGATGTCAAATCCTGCCCTCCCTCCCCAACCACATACACAAAAACAATTTTCAAACAGGAAAGATCTGCTCTATTAGGTACCTTTGATGCCAAAGAGATTTTGTAATCTTTCCTCTCCCTTTCTTAGTCTACAAAATTGAGAAACAGTCAAAACTATTTTACAAGATTAAACGGCCTGATTTTCAATTTCTTCAGCTTTGTTTGGGTGCTACTCCGTTTTTTATTTAAAGTATTCATGCTGTATTCAAAAATAGATCCAAGGCACCTTACAATAAAAACAGATATAAAACACAGCACTTAAAATAAAGCTGGAACTGGTGTGTGGCTGGAGGTTCGTGAACACAAGGGAGACGTTCTCACTTGGCTTCTAAGCAAAGTATTCAGAAATCATTCTATAGTGCTCAGAGGGTGAAAATATAATAAAAGAGTACAATCTAGATTTCTTACAGTTGAGTGGAAGAGATGGCACCAGACTTTAGGCCCTTAGGAAGCTATACTACCACATGAGAGGACAGGGGGTAAGAAAAAGGTAGCGGGATTCTGCCAGCACTCCTTTAAGCTAGGAGTTGCTGACAGCTGATTTCTGCAAAACTAGATATACCCCAGTTCAACTATCTCCTGCAGTATCCTCTGCTACCAATAAAGTACAAGCCACCATATTTTTTTTGTCCTTTACTACCATATCCTCCTCAAAGCTCTCCCTTACTTTGACTCGAAACTCTTAAATAGGACCACCCTCCAACGCCAGAGTGGTATCTTAAAAATATAAATGGACACATGCCACAATACTGCTCACAACCTCCTTTTGGCTTTTACTGTGGCCTAGAATGCCTTATATTTACACAACCTGACACTAGCTGCCCATCCTTCCTACCACACTCTCCCTCCTCACTCTGTTCCAGCTACTCAGGCTTTTTTGGTGTTCCTCTGAGCACCTGCCAGCAATCTCTGGCTTCAGAATCATTTGTGGTTCCTGATGGAACCTGATGGGGCATTTCTCCTTCCCCTCCGCTCTCTCAACTCATTCGGGACCCCTCTCTACTATCACTTCTCCCAGAAGCCTGTTGTCTCTATTCTCTGTCTCCTTATTTACTACTCATTCTTCTTTGTGGCCTTTACCTTCACCCAATATTATGGCCTATGTTGATTTGTTAATATGCTTTTTATCGAAGTCCTCCTTCTAACTCTCCTGAGTGTTTATTTCACTGCTGTATCCACAGCACTAGCACAGTGACAGGTACATAGTAGGTATCCAACAAATGACTACTGAATAAGTGAATGGACCTCCAGTTTTAGGAAATAAATGGCTTAGCTGTTAGTCTATGGGAGAGGGAATGAAAGACACTGACTGTTTTTACAAATGTGGCAAAAGTGTGGAATACTTCCCTTAATTCCTTTTTGGCTATTAAACTATGTTGGGCTTCAAAATAAGAAAATAAGAGTAAATACATTATTTCTTCTTGGTTTGTGAAGCAATTCTAAATATAATGAAGCTGTTTTGATGACAATCTCTAATCAAATCACCATAGATAAGGTCTGATCTCTGGCTGGTCTCCAATTGTCAACATTTGGTAAATCTGAAGAATGGATTTGAATAGCCCTTCAATTATATTGTAAGCAGGTTTACATCCCAACACAAATTTGGGAAGTGTGCACTCTAATGTTAAGAAAAGAGAAAGAAAATGTCAAAGCAGCATCCCTCAAGGACTGCTCTGAATGAATGAGAAAACTAATCCAAGAAAACAAAGGAAAATAATATGTCAACACAGACCTTCCCCCAACATTTGCAGGACTAAGGGCAAGAGTGCAAATGGAGGCCCACATACTGTATGTCTAAATATTTCAAGGTTATTAATCAAGCTAACTATTAAATAAAATATTTGTCATCCCTAATCTTGATAAATACACCTTCCAGGGATTTACTATATGACTAAATTCTACATTATCATTCTTTATGGGCTCTGAGTTCCATGTTGAGGCCCTTGGGAGCCTGGGAAGAGCAGATGCATTCTCTTTCCACTCCTGGATCCCTTAGTTGCCATGAGCTCCCTTGTAGGTACCCTCCCATGTGGCCATCCCCATATACCTGCAGAAGCTCTGTCCACAATCCTTACAAACAGTTGCCCCTTGGCCACCCCTTAGACCTAGGAATTTACATACTGGCAGCAAGGTTTGCCTTTGAGAGGACAGACCCAGGGACATGGTGTGTGTGTGTGTGTGTGTGTGTGTGTGTGTGTGTGTATATATGCCTTAGAATCAAGCAAAAGCCATTTGAGCAGAGAATACTGAAGTCCTGGGTACTCACTGCAAACCTAGACTGGGAGGTGTGTGAGGAGGGGCATAGAAGAGCCACAGTGGGGACCCCCTAGAGTGCAAGGGCCAGAACAGTTAAGCCTCTAAAGCAGGCTTATGGGTGGTATGGTCAGTACCAGTCAGAGTCTTTCTACAAAACAGGAAAAGAAGGAAGTAGAGAAGTATGGATCAAACACAGTACACGGGTCATATAAAGTAAATACAAAGTTCAGGAAAAAAATCACGTTATTAATCTTCAGGTAGTTAAAAATGTCTTGAGAGCTTAATTATAATAATACAATAGACTGAATTATAGTAGTAAATATTTAAATTAGCACTTCAAGCATTTAAAAGTAGAAATGACATGGCAAATAATAGATTGGAGTAACATACCCTGAAAATACTTAACAGAGACTGAGAAGTGAACATTTTATCTTATTTGTCTTTCCCTCACCCACCTTGTCTAGTGGCTTGTCATGTAGTTGACCCTCAATTAACATTTGGGTAAGAAGTGGATGAACAAATAAAAAATTAAATTTAAAAAAATATGAGAGAAGCTGACAGACATAGAAAGTAAATAATCAGGGTTCTGAATCAACGTAAAAATAAATTAGAATTAGTCATTAAGGACATAATTGAAGAAAATATTTTAAAATGTAGTTAAAATTAATACGAAGAAACCATTATCAAAGTAGCTTCTCTTAAGGTTATTTAATCTCAGATAAAAATAAATTTTCTACACTGTCACACGGGGCAACAAAAACAACAGATTATTTTAAATGAAACCATTTTCAAGAAATGTATAGATATTCTTTCTGCAATGAAGAAGAAACAGAACGATACGATGGTAGGAATGCAAAGGTGATTGTTATAAAGAAAATGCGTTAATTTAATGGGCTTATCTGAACAACCAAAACATCATATAATTAATTCGAGCCAAAAAGATATTTGATAACCTTAAACACTCACTCCTAATAAAACAACCAAAAATAAGATTAGGAGGAAAATTTTCTAATAGTAAAGTACCCATTTTACAATGAAAAGCAATGCTCTCAATGGCAAACTCCTTAAGAGAGTCCCTTCAAATCCAGGAACAAAAGAAGAGTGCTCACTATTTAACATTATTTTATGTTTAAAAGGCAATAAACATAAAAGATATTTGATTCATTAAGTCATTTTTATGAATACCCTTGAGATTTAGATAAATCTTTTTTAAAAATTTGCCTTTGAGATATAGATATATGTCATAAATATAGGCACACACACTTTTTCAGTGAAAGATGTTCGCTCTGCATCTTGTATTGTTGACCTATAAGGTGTTTTGTATTTTCTACTCAATGAAACAGGTTATCTGGTATTAGAGAATAAAAGGAAATAGACTGTTTGTAAATATTGAGATTGTTCCCATATTCTACAGGAAAAAGTAGATATGCAGGTGTACCAATATTTGTGTTGGTTTAAAACAGCGTCAGCTTGAAAACCAGTAATCTATTATATTTTTAGAAGTTTTCTTTTTAAAAAATAAAATAGATTTTCTCTATTTTTTATTATGATAACTAAGTTACGAATGTATCATTCTAAAAGAAATTACAGTCCTTGACGTTAGATTAAACTTAACACAAAATAAGGGTAATCTACAACTCTTTGATTTGCTTTTCCAAATTTTTCCTTTTTCCTTAAGTATTTTCAAGTTACTTTTCAAATAAATTAATGCTATTGTGTATAATACGCCATACATCCATTATTTCATTGCTAGAAATTCAAGCTTGATCATTTAAGTAAGCCTTTTCTGGAAACTACAGTTGCTTTTTACAAATTAAAGGAAGAGTCAGCATAGCTGGATGGGATGCTTAGTGCCCCCAGACAACAGTTTTGGTGGTCTGTCTCTTCGCTGGTGTTTTAGGCTAAACCCAATGAAGTGCTAATATCATTCCCTACTCAGGCCTCAGCTCTGCAGGATTGTTTAACATACAGAATTTGTATAAGCAAATCACAATTTGTAATATTCAGGGAACGTGATTAGTTGCTTGATTATATTTTGGAACGCACCCACGGAAAAAAGTCAATCAAACATCTATGACAAAAAGTAAGTAAGAAGGCTTTGTTGTGGGGGGAAGATTGTCTTTAATATTCTTATTTTAAAATCACTCTTTTAAATTTTCTGCTTTATAATGAACTACAGCCAATCACTTCCCATCAACACTGATAAAAAGAGCTGTCCAACTGTTCAACATTTGCTCTACTAATTGAATGATCAATTATTCAAATAAATGATTCTCCCTATCAAGCTCCAAGAAAAGTCTTGGTCGTTGCTCCAGCCCCAGATATAACACAGTGTGGAGCAACAAAGAGACCAAATCCAGATAGAATTCTGAATTGTTAAAGAGAAAATCCCTCTAATTGGGCTAAGATTTATGGCACTAGAAACTGCTTTGGCATCTCATGGATTCTGATCTTTTCTGAGACTGCTAATCTCACCTTCTCATAGTCTGTTTTGCTGATTAATTCATTGGCAAATATCACTATGTTTCTTAAGAACATGCACTTTGTTAGGTAATGGATTTTAATGATTAGTCTAAATGTACTCCTTCCTTGCCAGCAAAGAAAGACTTCTCCCTAAGTTATCTCAGCCCCAAGAGGACTCTGCAGGGAGTGGGGGGGAGTGGGGGTCCGGGCAGTGGCAGGGGAATTCTCAGCTGACAGATGGCAGATGTGTTCTGCATTCACGTCCTACATTTAGATGGATTAATAGTAGCTGAAGGTCGTTCTGTGGATTTGCTCTTTTAAATAAAACAAAATAACTTTTAAAAGACTCAGACTGCCTGGGTAAGCAGATACTATCCCTAGTGTTCAGAGTATTCAGAAGGATTCCTTCTCAGTGACAAACTTTAAAGATAAAGACATGCATCCAAGCAAGGAGCGCTCACACCAATGGGAACAGATCTCCCCCCCCCATAATTACTTTCACACACGAGTCACACACTACTTTCACCCATGTCTAAAAGCTACCTAGTTCACAGAAACACAAGATTTGGTAGTTTATAGAGTGAGTGGCTCAACTTCCATTGCAGGTCTTCTTCCTCCCCAAATTAAGAATATGCTGATGGGAATGAAAATTATAGGTTTTTCTCCTTTCAGTTTTATTGAGCTATAATTGACATACAGCACTATATATATTTAAGGTATACAGCATAATGACCTGAGAGGAAATACAGCTTTTAGAATTCAGGTTAGTTGGCAACTGAATCATCTAAAGTGTACAGTAAATGCAAAGTATAACCCACTTTCAGAATAGCGGCTAAGAATCAGATTCTCAGAGATATCATCTATTAATGGGAGGAACATCTAAACTGGGCAGAATTTTATCTCAAATCAGGCTAGATTAAAGTGCTGATAAAAGTCCATGTAACTAACTATTTTTATGATATCCTAAGACTACTATGATGATCATTTCAGGAGCTAAAAAAGTCAAACTTTTTGCAGGTCCAAACAAACATGGGATATGTAAATTCCAGTTAATAATAGCTTCCTGCAGAGAGCTTAGGAGGGATCATTGAAATATGAGCAGTGTGGAGTCAGGACTTTGTTCCAGGGCCTGCTAGTGACTAGCACACCCATAGGTCTCGAACAGATATTTATTGAATGACTGAATGAAAGACTCCAGGTAGCTCTTACTACTTCAAACTTCATTTAATTATTCTTCCATAGTAAATTTGAGAGAAAGCATCTGACTTCAAAATCTTATTAGGTTAGATTAAAAACCACGACTTGCAAATTTTACCTTACTGACTTCCTATAGATACCAAACATGATAATTTCAGGTTATTTAAGGTTACTTAGAAATAGGTGACTCACTGACTTTGTATTGTATTTCTAGAGAAAACGCTAAATTTCCTTCATAAAACATAAGAATGTTCACCTAATATTTTACTAGTATGTTAAGACTTAACCCGATTGGCCACATGATTGTGTTCGTGGTTTAAGAACTTTAAAATCACTACTCGTTTTGAAAGTAGGAATAAATGTTCATACTGAGGGTAATTTATTGGTTCTGATACACATAATTTAAAGACTATCAGTGAATAGGGGAAAAAGGATAACTGGGGCACAGAATAGAGAGACAATAAAGAAATACAGTCTGATCAATAATAAATAGGATACTAAGAAACACCCCAGAGACTCCATGCCTCCAAGTTCACTTAAGTCTTAACGTACTTTACATTTCAAATCATATCTCACAGAACAAGTGATAGGATTACACTGCTAAATCCATAAGCATTGATTTTTGTCTCAGTCACAGATGCATGCTGTGCACTATTGGAAAATTTGCTAAAATAGGTTTGTGCCATATAGTGACTAGCATGTAGTGAGTGCTATTTCTATAAACTTGCTGAAGTCTTTAATAAGCAATCATCTAAGCTTTAGAAACATCAACAACATTAAATTATGCAGAATCCTCTGAACCTGCTCGTGGATCTTTCTCGATTCTATCATTTTTCATTGTTGTGGAGGCCTTCCTATTCCCCAAGCGGAGTATCCTGCTTTCTAAAAATCACAGCACACATGTGTGAGCTTTCAAAGTGTTTTTAGGAAATATCCCCAGTGGACTCTGGAGAGCTTGCCTTCCGGTCAGAGAAAGAAGAAGCGCTCAAATGGGCTATTATTTTCACTGATAGGTTGACCCCATTCCTTGTGGAATTTTGGATTTAGTTTCACATGATTTAGTTTCACATGGTGGTAGATCAGTGCTCAGCAGCCGTCAGAGTAACAACCACTTGGTTCTTGTGAGGCAGGATAAGGAATCTTGGGAGAAGAGAGGCTTAAGATAAGGAGGTGACAAGATGCCAGTGACGCCTCATGCCTTTGTGGGCTCTGTCAACTACTCCTGGGGAAGAGTTGTTCAAGACCAGGCTAGGAAATGGATAAGAGCCACAAATAGTCCCTGGAAGACTTGTGGCTTGACGACATAAAGACGGGGGGCGGGTATTATTATGGCATTTGTTACTTTTATCACTTTGCTCATTCTCCATTAGAAAGCCTTTATCACTTTGCTCATTCTCCATTAGAAAGCCTTCTGCTCACTCCAATAGAAAGAGTGTAAAAGAATCCTCTTTGTTTTGAAATTTTTCTTTGTTCTTTACTTTGTTTTCATGCCCTCTACATTGACTTAACTCTCTTTGATGGAAAGCAATCATATTTGGTCCCATTTTCTCATGCTCCAATTTTTATTTTAGCTACATTCTCATATCAAGTTTCTTTCCATGTACTTTAAGTGTATCTTCAAAATATTTTGATTTTAGTGTTTAAAATAATATAGAACATTTAAATTTATTTAAAAATAAAAATCAAGGTTATCAATTTACATTTTATATCTCATTAACATGGTCACATTTGGATGGAATGTAAGTAACACATTATAAAGAACATTTAACATCACTAGCATAATTGTAAACACAAATTACTGTTTTTCCTGATATCTAAGACTTCTATATTCCTTATGTGACCATCTTCAATATAACTTCTTAAAATTAGTCATTAATTTAAAAAATAAAAGCTTGTAAACCAAATCTCCAGATTTGCTGTGATGCTATTTTTCTCATCTTTTTTCCTATGGTGACGAACAACTCTTTTTAGTGAATATGCTGGAGTAAGACCACACTATTTATTCAGAATTCATTAAATGATCATCTCTAATTTCTATGATTAAGCATTTAGCTTCAGATTTTGCATGTAGCTAATAGCACTGAGCCCACTTTAATTAACTTAACCTCATTAAGGAAAGGCGCTCTCTCCTGGGGACCACGTGACAAGTAAAATGTGAAAGTTTGTATTTTGTTCAATTTTACCATACTGATTTAAAACTTTCATTGTAATGAATATTTGTTAAGTATGCAACGTGTACTAAAGAGGATTTTTATAGAATATACAAGAAAAGGAAACAAGATACTTAGAATTCAAATATTTTAAAATTCTAATCCCTAACATTATTATTGTTCTTATATAAATAGATTAATGAGCTTTTTATTTTAGAGTCATACGTTTTTGAAAAAAAAATTACTGCACTATCATCAAACCACAGGAAACAACTTGAATTTCTTACAGGCACAGAATGAGATGTATGCTTTGCTTCTGAGTATGAACACTCATCATTATCGAACATCCATAGTGATTCTAAAAGAGCCACTTTGAAGACCTACATCATGGAGCTGGATGTGTTGATTGTATATTTCTGTGAAATCATTCATGAAGGTGCTTGAAGTTCACAGCAGATTTGCTGTGAAAAGAAAGTATGTGTCTGTGTGTGGGTGCCATGGCACTGAAAGAAAATGGAAATAGAAAGAGTGTAAAAGAACCACCCCTATTCTTCTATCTTCTTATTTAGTTTTTCAAATAAACACGTCTTCTCTGGCTTTCCCCAAAAGGAAAACACCACCACCATATATGCCTATCTATGAGACAGTAACTTTGAGTAGTGTTAACTTTAACAAAAATTATTAAATTTTGAATATGTCTAAAGTTTAGATATTAGAATGCCAAATTAAATTGGACAACTTAATTATTTGATACGTTACTTCTAACGTTTAAGTGTTTTATTAATAATGGGGATTTGGAAATATTGTCTAAAATATTGCATATACATTTACCAATGACCTAAACGACAATCTAAGTGACTAGACATTAAAAAAAAAATCAAAACCCTGCTAAAACATTAGATGAAAATTATAGATTGCCAAGGCTACTAGGATATTCAGACAATGGGGTCTTCTCACGCCTCATGGTATCAGTTTAACAGCGACTGGCTGCTGACCACAGTGCTGGAATGTAGGTAAGAATGTACATGTGTGTGTGAAGGTCAGTTGGTCCGTAGCAGCTGTTACTAGAAGAAAAGAGCAAAGCCCAGTGCTAGGGTTACTAAAGCAGCCACCTGCAAGCTCAGGAGCCCGAGATGATACTCAGTGAGAATTTGGTGGCCAGGTTTCTCAGCCACACTGCAAGTGACACTAATGAGTTGGTTCAGGTCACAGCCGGCCTGTTTCACAGTCCGGTGTCTGGACCTAGCAAACATAAAGTCCTCTTTACCAACATCATCATTCCTGACCTGCATGAATATGTCCAGGTTCTGTGGGACCTGAAGCTTAAAGAATTTGGGAGGCCATGTTAAGAAGAATAATCCAAAATCATGTATAAAAACTTAAATGCAAAATATTTTATTTAAAATGAGAAAAGAAGTCATAAAAAATTAAGAATCTGAAAAAAAAGACAAGAACTGCAAGCATCACAAAATTCAGAAACATAACATTTTTTTCTTCTTCACTGCTTGTCATACTTCCATAATGCTTTTTTTTTTCTTTGCATTTGTTCTGCTTCCCACTCTTTATGGCTTTTCCATGTGACAAAGGTCTTGCATTTAGCATGTATTAACTGACTTGTCTCACTTCCCTGGGTGCTAATGAGGTCCCATAATTGCAAGCTTGTAGTCCGTTGCCATGTCGGTCTTTGAAACATTTTTCAATGCTGCTTCCCTTTAACTTCTTACTCCTAAGCACAGGTGCTTGGCTCTGCTTTGGATGGCATGCCAGCTCTGGTCTGGTTAGTACACTGTTACAGTGAATCACTCTTCTCCTGGTCACACTACCCAGCAGATATGATAATGGGTTTGGCTTCGTGGCCACCACTGGCTTCTCCCTGTCACAGCTTTGCTAGCTCTCTTGGCTCCACTGTCACTGGCATCTCTGATCTTTCTTTACTGCAAGTTGTGATAATGGGGTGGGGATCTTGAACCCGAAACCTTTTCTTAAACAGAAAAGAATAGGTGATAAGTGTAGGATATGGGAAATAACTCTGTGTCCTTTGCCTAAATTAAAAAAAAAACCAAACATAAAAAGTTCGCATTCAAAGAAGTGCTCTCCTCATTTGGGAATTGCCGGCATCTTTATTCCTTTTTAATCTTTTAACACTCTCTGGCCCACTATACAAGATGAACTTCCACACATAAATCTAAGGTACATGTTCTCCAAAGATCTTTTGCTTTGATGTCACAAACATCATCTTTCATATTTGATTACTTCTAGTACACTGAATGAGAGAGAATGTTCAACTACCCTGTGTCATTTTGTATAAACCAATCTTTTGGGAACAGATTAGCTTTCAGTCACACTTATTAATATATGAGCAAACTGGCACTCGAAAGGAATTCATAAGGCATAGGTGACCCAGCCCCTAATTTGGATAAGTACATAGTATAGTGTCCCCAGGTGGAGTAATCTCCTATCTGCCTGTATCTACCCTTTTGGCAATGGGATAAATAGCTTTGCCATCAATTGATTCTAAATTGATTCTCCCACTTAGCCACTGCTTTATCAATGCTTGGCTGAATGTAAAGCTGGAAGTGAGCGACTTCCTCAGGGTGCACTGCTTTTGATGGGTTAGCTGTCAAACGCTCCATTGTCCAAATTACACCACTACTGTAGATTTCCTGCTAAGAAACAATTTACTGTAGCATAGGGCTATCAGTCTTGTGGGCTGTGTTAGTTTTGGGGGATCAAAATCTGATTAACTTACTGCAGATACACAGCAGTTCCCACTGTTGCTTTCCCCAAATTTCCATTTACTGTATTGTTAGCACGATATGATAATAGAGGCCCTATACGGAAGCATTGCTAGGATAAACAGTAAGCAATGTTGCCAAAGCCGCGTGCAATATCAAAGCCGAAGATAAGCGTGAAAACAACAAATAAAAAAGAGAAGAGGATGAAAAAAAGAAGCTAAATCATCAGTATGTTCTCATATTTTTCTTCTTCCCAAAAAAAGAAAATGTAAATTGTCTGAGATATATTATCTAGCATAATACAATAATTATTGGAAGTATATTAAAATGTATTAGAGTATATTAAAAGTAACTTATATATAATATACATTACGTGTGTGTGTGTGTATATAGATATATATATATCTATATACACACACACACATATATTACTTTTAGCCAGACACCTTTTCCAAACTGATGAACAGCTTTAAAGGGATAAGTACTCCAAACGCTATGTGCATGGATTTTCTTTACTGTTGTTGTTAAATACATAAAAAAAAAAAATAGAACGTTACAAACAAATCTCTTTTGGTGACTTAATGTTTTCTCCTTTTAAAAAACTATTCCCATAACAGTCATCCTCAAGATTTCTGTTTGGTAATATTAAGACTCAATTATTCCTTTACTGATTCAATACAACAACTTAATGATGAGTCTGTTTACCTTTTCTACCAGCTTATTTATATAAATACCAAACAACAGCATACCAAGGAGATTTCTGTGATGAGCAAAATGCCAGGCTCTTTACTCCTTATTCAATAGGAGGGAGTCAAATACTAGACTTAATAAGCACATTCAAGACAAGACCAAACATCAGTTCTAATATTGCATTTGTGATAATATTGACATCCATATTTGCTAACTTAATTGAAGCACGACAACTAGCTTTAATATAAACTTCCCAAGTTTTAATAAGCCGAGACACGGACATTCTCATTACTCCGGCAAATAAGGGCACATGTCACCCTTTCATCTTCTCAAGAAGACCTACTCCCACTGCCTCTTCTCATCAGGATACTCAGATTTGTCTCTGTCATATTTCACTTAAAAAAGACATTATTCTACTTTAGTACACCAAACACTTTTATCAATAGCATTCACTGATCTACCTCATAAAGGGTCATTTATTAAATTAGTAGCAGAGTGTGAAAAAATGTTTTACACTAAAAGAAAGTAACTAGAACAGTCCATTTCAAACCCAAATATTTTATTATACATAAATACAGCTAATTATATATATCTCAAATATATATGTAACATATATATGCACATGTGGAAATATTTATAGTTGAAATATAGTTGAAATATTTATAGTTGAAATTTATAGTTGAAATTTATAGTTGAAATTATATGAAACCTTGTCAGTGTAGGGCTAAGAAGAGAACTGATCATTGTCCCAACTTTATTTTTTTATTTTATTATTATTATTTTTTTATTTATTTGACAGAGAGAGACACAGCAAGAGAGGAACACAAGCAGGAGGGAGTGAGGGAGGGAGAAGCAGGCCTCCCGCTGAGCAGGGAGCCCGATGTGGGACTCGATTCCAGGACCCTGGGATCGTGACCCGAGCCGAAGGCAGTCGCTTAACCAACCGAGCCACCCAGGTGCCCCTGTCCTAACTTTAAGCTCATCTCTGCCTCCTCTTCAACTTCATGTGGGAAATATTTCTTGAATAACTATTACGTACTAGGTTCTACGCTTGGCTTGCAAATCCAATGTGCATATAAATAGTTTCTGTCCTTAAAGAAGTCACTGTAATAGAGACAAAAATTGAAAAATTATAAATACAGGAATAATAGATAGAGGTATAAAGCAAAGAGAATAAATTGTGCATGCAAGGGAAGAGGTCAGAGGAGAGCATATTTTAGTAGAATCTTGACAGACGACCTGGTTCGGTGGGCAAGTGGGTAAAGGGTACACTTGCCATGCTACAGAAGCGGGGTCCAAGAGAGCAGCTGTGAAGAAGCACAAGAAGTTTGGTAGAGCTGGAACAGAGGCCACACGTACCTGAGTGTGGATAAAGCCTGGAGAGACGGTAAGGGCCTGGCAGGTAGAAGCAAGAAACTTGAATGAATCCTGGCAAGAAGCCATTAAAGAGTTTTTCAGGAAATAGTAACAGGTTCCAATTTCCAATTAAAAATAATTACTCCATACCCTATGACCCAGCAATTGCACTACTGGGTATTTACCCCAAAAATACAAATATAGTGATCTAAAGGGGCACCTGCACCTCAGTGTTTATAGCAGCAATGTCCACAATAGCCAAACTATGGAAAGAGCCCTGATGCCCATATATATATATGTATATATATATATACATATATATATATATGATGGAATATTATGCAGCCATCAAGAAATGAAATCTTGCCATTTGCAACGACGTGGATAGAACTAGAGGGTATTAATGCTAAGTGAAATAAGTCAATCAGAGAAAGAAAATTATCATATAATCTCACTGATATGTGGAATTTAAGAAATAAGGCCGAGGGAGACAAACCATAAAAGACTCTTAATCATAGGAAAGAAACTGAGGGTTGCTGGAGGGGAGGAGGTAGAGGTATGGGGTAACTGGGTCATGGACATTAAGGGTGGCATGTGATGTAATAAGACTGATGAATCACATGCCTGTACTTCTGAAACCAATAATACATTATATTAATTAACTGAATTTAAAATAAAAAATGTTTAAAAAATAAAATGTATCTATTGAGCAAAAAATAAAAATAAAAATAATTACTTCAGTAGCTGTGTGGAAAAGGAATTCGAAGAGGTGGAAGACAGAAAAGGGGATGAGTACGTAGGAGAGCATTGCAAATCTGCTGATATTATGGAGCCTGTACCAAAACTGTGGTTTTGGGAAAGATGAGAAAGAAAATGTAAAAGATCCTTCAAGGCTCAATTGAGAAGATGAGGTCTTTGGTTGGATATGGGTAACTGAGGAGAGGGATAAGTTAAGAATGAAGTGTCTGACTTGGCTGACTGGTGCCACCAATAAAGGACAGAGTTTAAAAAGGGGGAGAATGGCGATGAGTTTCCTGACGTTACATCTGTGCCCTGATGGAGGACTGGAGACCTTTTGGCATTGTCAGTGGGAGATCTCCCAGAGTGAGGCAAAATGTCTTCAACTGCTGGAACAAGTATGGATTCCCTGTTTATATCATCTATTCCCTTAGTGCTTTGTAATTAAAGAAAAAAAGAACTTTCATCCTCATAAAGACCTCATTTTATTTCAAACATGCTTTGGAAATACAACTGTGCTTTTTTATGATTTTTCCCTATTGTACAGATATGTTGAATTGCTCATATTATAAAAAATTGCAGATTACAATTTGTAAAAAGAGAACATTCAATGTTGGACTGCTCAATTTCATTTTATTCTCGTAAAGAATTTATATTTTCATTAAAATTCATTTTTATCATCACTAAACAAGTAAGAAATAAAGCCAAAGGATTTTCAGTGATGTTTCATAGAACTATAAAACATAGAAAGATGGTTTTTAATAGCACAGGGTATTATATTCTAGGGTTCTGCAATTAAAAGTGTCAGAAGTTCCCATTGCTATTGGTAGAACCAAATTGAGTTGATGGTTCTTACATTATTAAAAGGAGGAAACAAAAATGTCCTTATTAACTTGCAAATCTTCACATTACAACAAAATCATTATTTCTCCTGATGGCTTGCCACACTTTACCTGTGTTGGCCAGTGGCTGAAGGCACGGTCCCATGATGACAACTTCCACTAGGCAACCTTCCTGGATATCCTCCCGGTACCTCAAATTACATGCGTTCAGAAAAGCACCTCCTTAGTTTTATTATCTACTTACCTTTTTGAGCTCTGATATGTTCAGAGTTCTTTTATTTGGCTATATTTTAGTAATGAGCTGAGAAAAAAATCAGGCTCTAACAGGATGATGATTGTTGCAAAAGCCCAAGTCTAAAAGTTGCTTAGAGGCTGAACCACATTGATACAAAGTTGAAACATTAAAAATCCTCAGTCCTCTCTAAACAACTTTCTCTCTATATAAAGCTTCTGATTATCGTGTCACTGTTATTGCTGGTACCCACTCTGAAATTTGTCTTGATTCATTTCTAATCATCCATTATAACCTGCAGTGTCTCTTCCTATAATTTCTCTAATGTTTCTCCCATGTATTTCTTCAACCACTGTCCGCCACCCCCGCCCCCACTCTTGTATTATTACAACCAATTTCTAGCTGGTCTCTGACACCACTATTATGCCTTGATACAGTTTCTGCATATACTGTTGGCTAAGCATTCACATGTCCACATTTTTTTCAGTTTTACCTTCTTTCCTACAACACTGATCTTTCAAATACTTCTGTCTTCTGAGCACACAGCACAGCTGCATGATTTGGACATCAGTGCCTTTGATTTTTCTGAAGCTCACTGTGCTTCTCTATCTGCTGCCTGCTTATCCTTTGAGATGCAGATGATTTCTCAGTCTCCCTGATGCTGACGTTCTCCCTAACAAACACAGACAAACTTCTGCTAGCTGTGCTTTGCTAGTCTGTCTTGAGGACAAGAATGTTGACAGCCGGAGACACCAGGGCCACATCCTTGCCTATTTGGGAAGGATGGATGTTGGATCTGTTCTCACTTTCCACCAAAAAGGCCCTTGTCCTGTGCTCCTCTTATGCTTAATTTTTTAAATTAAATTAAATTAAATTTTTATTTATTTATTTTTTATTTTATTATGTTAATTACCATACATTACATCATTAGTTTTTGATGCAGTGTTCCATGATTCATTGTTTGCGTAGAACACCCAGTGCTCCATGCAGAACGTGCCCTCTTTAATACCCATCACCAAGCTAACCCATCCCCTCAACCCCCCTCCCCTCTAGCACCCTCAGTTTGTTTCTCTTATGCTTAATCTAATGTGGTAAAGTACTTTTTTTTTTTTCTGTGAGGATCTTCTTGTGGATCTTAGTGGATACTCATATGGGTTATAATCCAAGATTAGAAACCTATACAAGATGTCAGCAAAATAAAGGGTATTGGACATGTCCAATGCTTGGACATGTATGGCAATGCTTAAATATAAACTCTGGTCTTCTACATATGCTTCTCTTTCCCTCCACAGAAATAAAATGTGAGATTTAAAGAATGTAAGTTCAAATCTGAAAGAAAAAAATATGTATTCCAGCTCATTAAGAAATAATATTTTAAAAATACACTCATGTTTTATGTGACCCTGTGTCCTATTTGTCTGAATTCAATATATTTAAAAATAAACAGCCATGCCTCAAATAAAATATCCTGACATTTCTAATTTTGTGCCAATTTCTGCCCTAGTTCTACTTTAAAAACATAAAAAAAGTAAGTGCTCTGAAATTCCATCCACAGGCAGAGCTAACAATATTAATGGTTTTAAAAATGATGTCAAATATTTCTAAAATCCTGAGTTTCTGTCATGGCTGACCCAACTATGAACCTCTGTAACTAGCTTTTTTAAAGAAAAAAGTAAGGTGGTTTTTTTTTTGTTGTTTTTTTTTTTTTTTGCCTGTGATAATGCATCATAAACATCACTTCAGTATAGATTTTTACTTAGCTGACAGAGACCCCCTTCCTAAAATATTTTTACTTGTAATAACCCGATTATCTCAAGGAGTTTGCTGTTTAGTGGAAACTGCCTAAATGATTGACTACTTCCCAAAAGTACGCTAAAGATTTCTAAGCCATATTTCCAAGGCAGTTAGGTAGATAAGCAAAGCCCATAAGAACTCTGTTCAAGAGATGGATAGTTCTACATTTGTTCCAGAAGGATATTTTTCACATTCAATGAGTAAGCACATTTGCTTTAATACTGAAAATTACCTACCAGAGATGATCTATTCTTATGCAAACACTATAAACATTACGGATGCCACATTAATAATAATCATACAGAAAAGGGATCTGAGAAATAGGAGTCCAGGAACATGAAGAATAATGTAAATTAAAAAAAACAACCAACAACAACAATTATAAGACAGCAAAAAAGTACAGTAATTTACCAATCTGGCACTACATAAAGTAGCAAATGTACTTTATGATGTTTATCTTTGCTATAATTTTCAGAACATAAAACCATACCTTGATTACAAGTCTGATCTATTATTCACAGAATCGTTTTAGAGAATTTGTTTATAAAGTCTCGTTTCAAAACAGATGCAAATTAGTTATCTTGGAACAGGAAGGAAAAGCACAATTCTCACACAACTGATCAACAATTGCTTTTGCTTCTTGACAGAAAGACCCTGCACACTAATTAAAACAAAAAGAAACCGGGGTGCCTGGCTGGCTCAGTTAGAAGAGCATGCGACTCTTCATCTCGGGGTCATGAACCTGAACACCATGTTGGGTGTTAGCACTTACTAAAAAATAAATAAACTTTAAAAAAAGAAACAAATAAATAAACTTTAAAAAAAGAAACAAATAATAAACAAAACAAAATGAAAAAGAAACTGGAGAAGAGGTCTCTGACTCTCCACTGTTCAGGTTTCTACACTTTGACTTTATTTCATCATAGTCATGTAGGGCATTTGCTTTTTCTCTTCTTAACTTTTGGAGATGGAATTAAAGTGTGGCTTATAGTTCTAACAGTCTTGTATAAGAATATTTCATATTCTGAGCCCTTACTCTGTGCCAGGCATAGGGCTGAGGATATATTCTCATTTAATTCTTTAACATCCCTATTAAGTAGGTCCTATTCCTATCACCATTCTAGAGTGAGGAAACAGATTTGAAAAGGTAGAGTAATTTTGCATAAATTCCCATAATTTATAAGTGGTGAAATCGTGATATAAATACAGCCAGTCTGACTCCTGAACCATGCTTTCAATTTCTTTGCTATACTCTCTATATGACCCAGGACATTTGCTTTTTTTTTTTTTTAATTAATGGTAACAAATAAGCATATCTGTTAGCTAAATAAGTATTTTCTAGAATCTGCCAGTTAAGAATCCATTATGCAACTGAACATTTTTTTCTAAAAATGTTTTGCCAGGTAAAGGAAACGTTGCTAAAAGCTGCCCTAAACATATTCCACAGATCTCCCAGTTGGCAATTTGATAGGCCTGTTATTATTCAAACACACTTGTCCTTAACCATACTAGAGCAATCAAGTGAAACAAAGCAGGTTACACTGAAAGTACTTATAAAGCTGGGCACATGGTTATACAAACCCACAAAGCATTCAAAGCTGTTGGAAAGGAAATCTGGTCAATTCAAATACTAACAATCACAGTTAAGGCAATTTCCCAACATTTATCTTCCCATCGGTTCTTATAATGGATGTTTTACTATTTGGTTTGAAAAGAAAAATCTAAGTATTTACTACAGAAGGTATATGAGAGATGTTTGCATAATAAAATAGAGCATTAGTCAATGAAATGAGATAAAACAGATTGTTAGATGGATTTTTGCCCCCCTTTTCTCCCACATGCATAAGGATAAGCTAAAACATGAGCATTGCATGGTCTTCTAGAACTGTGCTATCCTACACAATAGTGGCCACATGTGGCTATTAGGCACTTGAAATCTGGCTAAACAATTGATGAAGTAAACTTTAAATTTGTATTTCTATTAATTGATTTAAATGTAAAATTGATTGAAACTCAATTCAGTTACTGGAAAATTTTTAAGTATCTTTAGTGTAACTCAGGTAGATAAATTTACTTTTTCAAATGCAAATTCTATGAAATCAAATACAGATCATGTATTTCCAATGAAAATTTAGCATCTGAGTTGAGATGTGCTGTGAATATAAAATACACACTGGGTTTCAAAAACATTAAAAAAGAGAATGTGAAATATCTCATCAATAGTTTTTAAATATTGATTACATGTTAAAATGATATGTTAGATGTACTGAGTTGAAAATAATGTTAACATTAATTTTACCTGATTCTTTTTATTTTTGTAAAGTGTAATAAGAAAATTCAAAATTACATAAGCAGTGCCCATTATAGCTGTATTGGCTATTATTCTAGATAGTTCTATTGTTTTAGAATTTGAAAGTTCACTGCTTATCTTGAAAATAGTTTAAAAGTGCACCCCAAAACCTATGAAAATGACAATACTATTTCTTAATCAAAATCTCCATTCCCACAGTTGGATAGTAGGAAGTATCATTCTGATTCTTTATTAAGTAGACTCAGCAAAAGATAAATCACTCAAATAAAAAGGGACACTGAGAGATCCTTTGGGGTGCCTTACTCCATTTCTCCAGACCCCACTGGTGTGTTAAAACCAGGATTTGGTAAATGACTAACTGAAAACTGGCCAGGTGACTTATGCAAGGTCCATTTCTAACAGGTTCCAAAACAGGCACATTCCCTAGAACTTCTAAACAGGGGAGTTTGCAACTAAAGAAATCTACAGCATTCTCATTCTTGGCTTCTACATTTTCAAAAGAGATAAAGTTACAACCCTATGCCTCTTACTGATCCCAATGGTATTTATCGTTTGGGCTACCCTCTAAAGGTAAATATACCCAAACCAAGCAAATAAACACACAAGTAAACAAATAAGATGGCTCAGTGTGTCCAGAGATCTGAATTGAGGGTCAAGTCCTATGTGACAGAGAGCAAAGGTCACTACCTCCTCTTGGCCTGTTCCCTTATTTCCCAAATGGAAACAGGGAGATTCATGATATCCAAAGGTTTCTTCTAGCTCTAAAAGTTGGTGATTCTAAATGGATTCTAAGAAGCTAACTCTTACAGAATGTTTTCCATTTTTCATAGCACCTTCCATATTTAATTCACAACAACCTGGTGACAGGCTTCTTAACCCCCTTTAATCAAGGAGAAATCTGAGATGCAAAGAGGCTAAATGACCTCCAAATTGACACAGTTTTAGAAACTGGGTAGCCCGGGACTACAACTAATCTAAATTATTTTCCCATATATTATAATGATTGTCATTTTCTGACAGTTGCAGAAAACATGCTGAACAATCTTCATACATTAAGTCATTTACAAAAGATGGGCTAGACAGATAACTGTCATTTCTTTCTAATATATCTAACACTCTTTCTTTTTCTTTCACTGCCAAACCACTGATTTTAAATGTAAACTCTTAGAACTCAGTGAGAATATCTATTAAAGATGGATAAAATGTATGTACTAGATAGTGTCATAACTATCTTGATGACAAATCTCAACTTTTTTCAACTATAGTGTTGTACAAATTATGAAATGAGCTATGTTCTCTTTGTGGGGGGAAAAGGTATTTTTGGATCAGTACTCATAATATTTTTTAATGTAGGTTGAAAAATAAATTAAGATTTTTTTTAACGGAAATATATCTTTGAGGCCTAAAAGGACTAAATAGCTTAAAAATTTACTCAATTCTCAGCCAAGAACCCCTTCCCCCAAAAAACTTGGTTCATTATTGAGTAATTAATAGTTATTTCTTCTGTGAGTTAGTAGAAAACAATTATATAACAGATAACATTTTTAGGCCAAGAGAAAGCATTCCAGTTAAAATGATTAGTCGTTAATTAATCCAAAATGTTACATTTTTTGGGCATATTTTAAACAATTGGCAGAGCAATTTTTAAGAGAGTTGATTATATAAACACGTTACTAATAGACGACTATAGAAATCTTATCGCTGCAAAATGATTTAAAGTGTCACAAGATGGAAAATAAGAGAATTTTAACTTATCAGATGTTTTATAAACCAATTCAGCTAAACATATATTACTGGTTCAGAAGGACAGGACTGAGGCCATATTGATTTAACTGTGACTATCTAAAAGTAAAAATCTCCCAGGAGACCATAAATAAGATATATACATCATACATTCCCTCAGGGAAATTCCTTCAGATCAGCATGCACAGAATTAGATGTCCACAAATGGACCCTTTAACCTGGAAACAAAAGAGAAAAGAAACAGAAGGGATTTCTACACGTGGGGAAACATAGCAGCCATTGGCTTAGATTTATTGTATTCTGCTCTGCTATGTGTCACTTCATGACACAGTGTACGGTGGGAGTAGGAAAGATGGAGGAGTTAGGTGGTTCAGAGGGAATCTCAAAGTCACGTCTGTGGACTGCAATGATACCTTCCCCACCAGTGTATTAGGAGTCATTACTTTAAAGAGATCATGGAGTAAAACAAAATGTTGAGTAAATGTAAGTCGAATTTTCCAAGATGGAACCTTTGTGGCCGGATCATACTAACTGGCTGTAGAGCACTGTTAGAGGAATCAATGGGTAAATATCAAGAAAGGAGGTAAGAGACTCCTCCTGGTAAAATGCTCATAGCACACATGCTATGTGGGCTGGATTGATAATCCACAGGAGACTTACTATATCTTAAGGTTCTCCTGGAGTATTTTCTAAATTAGAATCATTCCAACTGGCTCTCTGGACTTGATTAGGAAGTTCTATTGAGTACCACTAACATTTCCAAATATATTTTTCTTCTAAATATTGAATGAAGATATTATTTCTGCAGTCTAATTACCAACCTCCCACCTGTGAAATATGGATATGGGTGTAATTTTACCAGGTTTATGTGGAGAATATTTAGCATACTGATATTTCCTTCCTGTGATCATTCATTTGAAATTAAAAACCAAAAATGGGCATTTTTCTGATATTTTATTATAGCCAATGGTTCCATAAATTACAAAGTTGCTTGTTTTCAAAACAGAATTCAAAAAGCAATCTTATACAACCTGCTTTTTTCAAGATAGTTTACTATATGTCTCTCCTTTAGGCATCAACCCTGGGAGACACTTTTGCATGTAAATAAGATTAAAGTTATGATAATGGTACTCAGTTTTGAAAACCTATTCTCTAATAGTTTTATTAAGGAATAGAAAAAACAAACGAAGATGCCTGGCTGGGTAGCTAAGGACATCTTATCTACAAACCTGCACTCAGTACTGTTAATGCATTGCCCTTAGTGGTGCTTTTGATGTACAGAAGCTCGTACTCTGATACCATAAAATAAATCTACTATTTTCTGCAGTATTGATACTCCATTTGTCTTATTTTAAGAGTTAGCTAAGCTTAACTTCTGTATGCAGCTGCTTTCTAGCTATCTGACTCCTTTCCCCTCCTGAGGCTTCATGAATAATTTGTGAAGGCAACTTCAATCCTACTAAAGCAATTTTTGAAAGGCAGTAATGAAACCCCACAAACTGGGGGAGCTAACTGTGCCATCTGCCCCCCCCCCCCCCCACCGCCACACACACTATTAATAAAATGTCTCTACTTGGAAAACTCCTTGTGGTAGAACAGGGATTGACCTTCCCTGACTGCCAAAGGATGATAACAGTAAGTTAAATTAAAGAAATAAATAATGTAGTAAACAGAGTTCACTTGAGCAGCAAGAACTATAAAGTAATATATATATTTTTTTGTTGACTTCCAGAGACAGGTAAGGAGTTAGGCCTGAAAAGTTCAATGGTGGGACAAGTGCCTCCCCAAAGATTACTTTACATAAATCAGAGGGGATGACAAAATACACAGTCATAATTTTGAAAAGGTATTTGTTTATATATATATATATTTTGTTTTTTTTCCTCATCTGTCATTATCTGGGATTATTTTCATCTTTTGTTAGTGTTATCCCACTGTTTGCCAGAAAGTAGGCTCTGGAGCAAGATGCTGGTTTCAAAGCAATTCAGCAGCACAAGCAGCACTAGAAGAATTGATGAAAAAAATGGAATAGGAACCGAGAAAAAAACCTCACTCTCTTCTATTACTGACACCTAAAACAACAGGCTGTGAAAATGATTTCATTAAAAAATAACAAGCTTATGCTCACCAGGGGATAGATCGGGGCAAACTGAATCAAAAATTCCTCAATCATTGCTCAAGTAGGTCAACTAGAATTAATTCACAGGGCAAAGATTCATAGTGAGCCCCTATTTCCCACCGGTCTGCTTCTTTAGCCCTCTTCCCCGGCCAGGAGGTGAATGGTTGGAAGGAGCCCTCCATGATGGGTATGTCTTTTGGCCAGGTCTTTCTTTACATCAGTATAAAAGTGGCCCCTTGACTCTTAACTATAGAGAACAAACAGATGGTTACCAGAGGGGAGGTGGATGGGGGAATGAGTGAATCGGTGAAGGGGATTAAGAATTCACTTATCATCGAAATGAACACTGAGTAATGTATAGAATTGTTGAATCACTATATTGTACACCTGAAACTAATATAACACTGTTAACTATACTGGAATTAAAAAAATAAAAAGTGGCCCCTTGCCCTGTAGACTATTAGTTTGAGCTCTGCAAGTTGTCTACTTTGAAATGCTAACAAGACTGCTAATTAGATCCAAAGTTATTTGCCCTTTAGCAATGTACTTCTGTGTTTTGTTGTTGTTGTTGTTGTTTTGTTTTGCTTTGTTTTTTACCTTACTTTTCCAATAGAGCCATTAATTCAGGTGATGGTTAAATGCTGGTCTTCATCATGGTGAAGATAGGACCCCTATCTTAGGGTCCTCTAAGACCTAAGGGTATAGCTACCCCAAAGCAGGCCTTCTCCCTTTCGCTGGCATTGCAAAGCTAAGGAAATCTCTTCCTAAATAAAATGCACATGCTGGTCTAAAGGAAACACAGTTCTCATTGTACTGACTGAGGGTTTTACAGTCCTGAGTTTTGCTATTCAAATCATCTCACTTCCTCCCATGCAAAGCAGATCCAAAGTTTCCTGAGGGCCCAAGGATTTACCAAGAAGATCCACTACTTCTATGTGAGACTGACAAGATAATTTTTAAGGTCAAGAGGTCATAAAATGTGGAATTTCTCTGTTCAAAACATACTAAAAATTTCAAGAAAGCAGCAGCCACAGGGGTGCATTAAACTAAGCATGGGGCCTCCTAAGGGCCACAAGGCTTCCTGGTGCCTACCTGGGAACCACCGTCTCAGTCTCCCACTGAGCTGAAAGGAGCATGGGGGCAGCTTTCAGAGCAGGAGTTTCTCTGACTTCATCATGAAGTAACTTCTCTATTTTTTTTTATCATCAGCCACTGTGTTATGAGACATAGGAAATAATATGCAGACTATGATAGACAGATAACTGATGACCAGGACAAGGAATTTCAACTTAGGATAAACCCACAAGATATTAATCGTGGGGTCTGTGCCTACAGGATCTTGGGAAGCTTCAGAGAAGCTTTCTACTGCATAGAAAACATGTGCTGACCCTTCAGTTACCAGAACACTTGGATTCAGGATCTGGTGCTCATTAACTGGCTATGTGATCTTGTGTAAGATATTCTAGCTCTCTGGATCTCCTTTTTCTCACTTGTAAAATAAAGGTGTTGGATACATGATCCCGAGGGGCCCTGGAATATTTATTAAGTGTCCGAGATGAGAAAAAAAGAGAGATGACCTATATTTTCTTTTCTCAAGGAGGGAAACATCTCTACTTTTAATGGGCATTTAAATTTTATAGAATGATGATGATGATGATGATGATGATGATGATGGTACTATACGTTAAGCTCTGTTTAAGTACTTTACATGTTACATTTGACTAATTTAGTTTACATTTAGCTCATCTAATTTTCATAAACACTCTATGAAGTAGGTACTATGACTATTATATAGGCAAGGGAGCTGAGGTCCAAAGGGCTTAAACACACTGATATTTACTAAGCTTCTACCATGTGCTAGGATCTACAGCAGAGCCCATTGGATCAATGCATTTAGGCTCAGGGAAGCCAGGAGCCTGACCACCAGAGAATGGGCAAGAGAAAAAAGAAAGGCACAAAGTTCTGTGCATGTTGTCTGGGGACCCCAACGAGGAGTAGAGTACAGAAGGGAAAAGTAGGGGTTTGACAAAGGGAAAGAAAGAAGAATTATCCTGAACATAAAATAGATTCCATTCATGTTTCTGAGACATACACGTGCTTTACACAAAGTGAGGAAGTTTAACCAATTCCAAGGTTAATAAAATGATGCATTTAAACCTTTGCCAATCTGTTATATATTTTCAACTAAGCAAGCATGCATATGAGAACTCACATTTGTTTTTCTTCCACCAAATGATTTTTAAGTAGTAACATTAGAGAAAAGTCAGTAAGAAAACACTTAGGCACCTATAGGAATTAGTTAATTATGCCCTAGACAAAGAACCTGTTTCTTTATATCCCCAATTTTTATTAGATATTATAATAACAATTAGTTTTCAAATAAATACCAAATAGAGCCTTCCCCAATAGGAAAAAAAAAAGTACATTGGGCAGGATATACTGTGAATAGAAACTTACATAGCTTTTTTGATATATTTAGTCTGTGTCATTAGCTGCCCACGACATAAATGTACCCAATGGGGCCGGTATCATCCTTAAAACTCAGTTCCTTGGACAAACGTCCATATACAGAAGAAATAATGTATGAGTTTTTACTGCTTTTCAGAATTTTAGACACAGACCTCAGGGACTAAAGCACATTTAAATTAGCTGTGCAAAGCAGAATAGAGATCATCTCATTTTACAACATCGAGACAACTATCAAAAACATTTCTTTAAAACTCTCATCTATATTTTAGAGCAGGAGTATTATTAATTGTCTGCATTCTGCTCCATCTTCATAATTCAATGTGTCCACTTCTACATCTGTTTCATAAAATTGGCATCTTTATTGTACCCTTGGGACACAATTTCCCAATAAGAACTAGCCAAATGTAGCTTTTTTTGCTTTCTATGTAAAATGCTACAGTGGGTAACATACATCCTTGCTCTCAAAGGGCAGAAAGAAAATTTATATCACTAACCATATGCAAATTGAAACAAAGAGTTTCATGGCTATAATCAAAACCATTTACCTGGGTCATCAAAATGACATGGGCAATCAGAAGAAATTATTTCCCCAGAATTTTAATGAAAGGTATCCTGTACTTCTGAGTAATTGGATCTATTCTGCATTTTACTTGTTGCAACCAAAAAACCATCATCCCCAATAGTGACACCAGTCCTGCCCAATTCTGGTGGCCATTCTCTGCAAACTGGCCACCTAATTAGTGGTAATAATAGCTGCAATTCAGAAGTCTAACTTCATATAATCACTCATTATTCATTCATTCAGCAATTATTTGAGTGTCAGCTAAGCAACAGGCAATCAGTAATGTTCTACCATAGCAAAGAATTCTCCCTATTGAGTGTTTGGATCACTCTAACTATTGTTGACTTGCTAAAACTGTCCATCTGAAAATAAAAGCTTGCATTTTAATTACTAGTTTAGACAAAGCAATAAATACACACCTCCTCTTTCTTGTTTCGGTTGTATATTATGTATTTCTAGAAGACAATAGGGTATTGATTTTCAACCACAAGTAAACAAGGCATCTGGACTTTGTCTTAATGAGATAAAATTTAGTCTGTGCTTTCTCAGTGGGATGGTTTTTGCTATTTAATTGGTAGCAAAAATCTTCAGCAGCGTGTCCTTTTTCTGCCAACAGTGAATTCTATGTGGGAATGAGGTTGCTGCAGAAGGCTTTCAGATATAAATGCAGCTTTAGAACTAATTAGATAAAAATCACAGGAAAAACACCGGTTATTACTTGAGCAGAAACTGAAAACACTGTTTTTCTCCATGAATTCCCTGAATAACACAGGAAAAAATATAGCGCTTCACTGGAACCTTCCAAAATAAGGTCAATTTACTTATAACATGCTATTTATATCAAAGGTCTTTCTAATATCTTAGGCAAAATTAGGATAACAAATATGAAAAGAAGTATGTTACCTGCAATGTTATGTTCCTAAAATAAAAATATAATCACTAAAAAATAAGGGAAAAAAAGCAACACAAGACACACAAATTACCAGGCCAAAAACAATATTCTAAAAATGTTAACTGAGACATGATTAAGTACCAATTACTTTGACTTAAACAGGGCCTTCCCCAGAGACTACCAAGGAAACCTTGTCAACTACTTCACAAAAAAAGTATTGTATAGCATACAGCAGGCGAGAAACCTTTTATGTCACTGAGGATAAAAAAATGCAAAATATTTTTTCTCCATTAGTGTTTTCAAACCCGATCATGCCACTTCCCTGCTGAATACCCCTCAGTGGATTCCCACTGCATTTAGAATAAATGTAAAATCTTCAACATGGCCTGTAGCTCCTTTCTACCTCTCCATCTTCATCTGTTTACACTGCATCTCTTACAGGTACACTAGACTTCTTCCAGTCTCTCAGATAGGCTTAGTCTTTCCTGCCACAGGGCCTTTGAACTTACATTCTCCCTACCTAAAGTTCCCTCTCTTCCTCCCCAGATAGCTACTAGGCATCCTCTAGGTGGTCAAATGACATTTCTTTAGGGAAACATGCCATATCAAATCTAGAGTACATTTTTGTTGTTATCCTCTCTAACACCCAAGTGGGTTTCCCTCATTAATCTTTTTTCTTAACCCTGCTCCTTTGCAGTACTTATAAGGAACTATAATTATGTATGGGAGTAAGAATTTTGTTTGTCTTTAATATATTAGTCTTCCCTATTAGAGTATATGTTCCTCCACTATAGGGACTGTGTCTCCATTGTTTATCCCTAGCATGATGCCTCCATATATTCACATATATTTCCTAAAATAAAAGTTAACTTCTCAATCATCGGTCTTGGTTCCTAACATTGCTACAGAGAAAAGTAACCAATCTTTTACATGTAAATAAACTCTAATAGGCAAAACTGTTGTAGGAAACATATGCTAAATGGATCCCAGTAATTCTTTGTGTAATCCCCTTTCCTTGAGTACAGAAGAAACCTGTGACTTGCTTCTAACTAATGGCATATGGTCAAGGGGATGGACTGTCATTCCCTTGATTAGGTTACATGACTTAAGACTCCGTCTTAGCAGACAGAGACTCCCTACGTTGGCTTTGATGAAGCAGGCTACCATGGTCTGAGAGGGGCATATGGCAAGTAGCTATAGGGACACTGGAGGAACTCAGGGCAGACCTCACCAACAGCAGCAAGAAAATGTGGCCCTTAGTGCTACAGCCACAAGGAAATGAATTATTCCAACCACCTGACGTAGCCAAGAAGTGGATCTTTCCCCCCTCCACCCACCTCCGGCACTGACCCCATCGAGCCTCTGATGAAAACACACACCTGCCCTGCAGCCTGCTCAGGGTGAGACCCTGAGCAGAAAATCCAGGTCAACAGTGCTTTGACTCCTCACTTGCACAAACAATGAGGTAATACATGGGTGCCTTTTAAACTGCTAATTATGTGGTAATTTGTTATACAGCAATAGAAAACTAATCCAACTGCCAAACCGGATCACCTCCAAAGCAACATTGCCATCAAATGCCCTTTTCTTCTTTTTTTATTCTGATTTTATCAACTGAGTTTTGGATGGTAGGGTGTTTTCTTTCCTTTTTTTTTTTTTTTGAGATGATTTCTCACGTAAAAAAAAAAAAATCCTTTCTCTTCCCCCACTCCCGAGATAGAATCTTAGAAGTAATTTTCTTTTCTTTTCAACATACCTAAAGAATTTTGTTTATAAACTAAGTGCCTACCATATGCATTGCAGGATATATAAGTTGGAGTACACTTTTTGGGGGGCATACAGATAAAACATAAAGTCCAATAATATAATACAGACCAAATAATAATACAAAGAACTCAATATACTCATTCAGTGCCTCTTCATGATATTTTTATTCCGGCCTCATCCCTCAGAGGCTGGGGTGGAGCTGCTGCTGAACTCAGGGACAGAATAAGCAGCAAGAGCCCAAGAAAAGTGAGGTTGATTGGCCCTTAGCACTTCATGTCTGATATACTCCCCTCCCATATGAGGCCAGGAACGATATTTTGTTCACCTGTGTATTCCCCATTCAAGAAACACTAATTTTTAATTTAAAGCCCCAAAGATACCGGATAATATGATGGCGCATGTCAAGGACAGCTTCTTGACAGTGGTCTTATGTTGGTTCTTAAAGATGGAGACAGCCATTATCAGCAGGGAGTGGAGGAAAGCTCTTCACCTGTCTTTCTGCAATTTCAGGTAGGAGTTACCTAGTTTTTTCCTAAAAGCTGTTTCTAAAAATGTATCACTTGTAGTTTTATTCATTTTGTGACATGTAATGCTACTAATGCAACATCTTCACTCAATTTCATTTCTACATACTTGTAATTTTGTTTTAGAATGCTTTCTAATCAATACTGTTATGCCACTCAAAGAGATCATCTATGTTTCACTAAGCTGGTTATAATTTTTAAATGACTCCTACCCCTGTATAACATCCATCAGATGTGCATTTCCGGGTTTCTCTCTTCTGCTGGGCCTGCTGTCCTCATACCCCGGAGGCCTTGACAAGGAAGAAAGAGCTCTGGGCATGGATAAAGAAGACCTGTGTTTAAGTCTGAGCCTTGTGATCAGGCGCACTTCTCTCAGGGACTTATTTTGTATAATGGACATAATCATTCTCCATTTGTTTATTTCTTGAAGAGCTGCTTAGCCTTGAGGGGAATAAAAGTGCACAAAAATGGTGCCTCCTGTCTCTGATCACACAAGACCATAGGGGAGAGGAATAAATAGGTAATCTCAGAGGGTCTTAAAGGGTTATAGTACCTAAGTGTTCCAGGGTGGTTTTAAAGACAAAGATAATATATATAAAATGATTTGCAAGTTATAAAAACCCTCTATCACCATATAACTATAGTATAACAAATATTTACTATTTCATGACTGTACCCTACGTTTTCCTCCTCTCCAGTTCAGTTAGGCTACTTCTCTAGACTATTAACTCCACTTAGCTAAATCTTTCTAAACCTATTTGAAATTCTGGTTTCTTGGCAGCAATGTCTCTAGAATTCCTTAGACTACAGAGATTGCTCCTTTCTTCTAAAGTTAGAAACAAATCTAAAATCTCTTTGAGACAGGTCTTCTGTGGTCCTAATACTGATTAAATTTTGGGTTATTTATTTTCATGTTTTATTTTTTTAATTTAATTTAATTTTATTATGTTACATTAGTCACCATACAATACATCATTCGTTTTTGATGTAGTGGGGAGAACATAGGCAGTAGCCTCTTTGACATCAGCCACAGCGACTTCTTTCAAGATACATCTCCAAATGCTAGTGAAACAAAAGCAAAAATAAACTTTTGGGACTTCATCAAGATAAAAAGCTTCTGCACAGCAAAGGAAACAATCAACAAAACAAAGAGGCAACCCACAGAATGGGAGAAGATATTTGCAAATGACACTACAGATAAAGGGCTGGTATCCAAGATCTATAAAGAACTTCTCAAACTCAACACCCAAAAAACAAATACTTGAGTCAAAAAATGGGCAGAAGACCTGAACAAACACTTCTCCAAAGAAGACATACAAATGGCTAAAAGACACATGAAAAAATGTTCAGCATCATTAGCCACCAAGGAAATCCAAATCAAAACCACATCGAGATACCACCTTACACCAGTTAGAATGGCAAAAATTGACAAGGCAAGAAACAGCAAATGTTGGAGAGGTTGTGGAGAAAGGGGAACCCTCTTCCACTGTTGGTGGGAATGCAAGTTGGTACAGCCACTTTGGAAAACAGTGTGGAGGTACCTCAAAAAATTAAAAATAGAGCTACCCTATGACCCAGCAATTGCACTACTGGGTATTTACGCCGAAGACACAGATGTAGTGAAAAGAAGAGCCATATGCACCCCAATGTTCATAGCAACAATGTCTGCCATAGCCAAACTGTGGAAAGAGCCGAGATGCCCTTCAACAGACGAATGGATAAAGAAGATGTGGTCCATATATACAATGGAATATTACTCAGCCATCAGGAAGGATGAATACCCAACTTTTACAGCAACACGGATGGGACTGGAGGAGATTATGCTAAGTGAAATAAGTCAAGCAGAGAAAGTCAATTATCATATGGTTTCACTTATTTGTGGAACATGAGGAATAGCACGGAGGACATTAGGAGAAGGAAGGGAAAAATGAAGGAGGGGGGAGTCGGAGGGAGAGATGAGCCATGAAGGACTGTGGACTCTGAAAAACAAACTGAGGGTTCTAGAGGGGAGGGGGGAGGGGGGATGGGTTAGCCCGGTGATGGGTATTGAGGAGGGCACGTACTGCATGGAGCACTGGGTGTTATAGTTTTTTCATGTTTTAGATACCAATTCTTTAAAATACACTGTAAGGGGTGCCTGGGTGGCTCAGTTGGCTAAGCGGCCATGATCCCAGGGTTCTGGGATTGAGTCCGGCATAGGTTTTCCTGCTCAGCGGGGAGTCTGCTTCTCCCTCTCCCCTCTGCCCCACCCCCCCACCCCGCTGGCTCGTGCTTTCTCTCGTGTTCTCTGTCTCTCAAATAAATAAATAAAATCTTTAAAAAACTTAAAAAACTTAAAAAATTAAAATACACTGTAAGGCGTTTAATATAACTTTTCAATTTGGTGGTATAAATTCCTTCTACGCACACACAGGAGGATGTCAAGAACTTCACAGTCTTGGAGCAAGAAATAGGAAGTTGTAGACAACTGTGGCAATAATTACTAAATGGAACAGGAGTAAGTGCAGGAGGCATTAAAGATGAAAGAAGAGCAAAAGTTTGCATCTGGTTGGGGGCGTCAGGTAAGGCTTCTCAGAGTAAGGCCTTGAAATAAGCCTGTCGGTATTACTAAAATTTCCAAAGGCAGAGACTAGGAGTCAGCTGGGAAGAAAACACCTGAGGAAACAGCACCAGCACAAATGTGTTGATAGAGCAACACTGAATCTGTTCTTGAACACGTCCACTTAGCTGAAATACAGCCCCCGCGCAGGGAGAAGCTCATCCCCGTGTGGAGATGAAGAGAAGACATTTAATTTGACAGACAGTGGGAAGCCATCCAAAGCTTCTGTGCAGCAAAGTCAACAGTGCTCAGTAAGTATGTACTAAGATTTTTTTCTAAATTTCTACTACCTTGCAAAGCCTTGTTTCCCTTCAGGACCCCTTGTGAATATTTTAGATATAATACTTTTGTTGCGGAAACAAAGTAAATATATGTTTTCCATATGCATAGTCCGCTGCAGATCGATCACTATTTCCCAAGTCCCTTTCTTCTGGTCCAAGTCCATCCCCTTCTATTTCCCTCAATCTCCATGTCACTGTCCTGTTCTCTTCTTTGCTGTTCTATGGATCCCGGGTTTCAATGATTTGCTTTAGGTCGTAATTAAATAAGGAAACACTGGTATTTTTCCTTGGTAGTGTTTCTTGAGTCATCTTTTAAAGTTTTTTCTTTTAATCAATAGGAGGATATTTCCAAAGAAGCCAGCGTGGCTCACAGATGGATCGCTTTCCAGACATAGAAAGCTACCTTGGGGGAAGGAAACTACTTAGCCTCCTGTGTCGTGAGTACATTAGACATATATAACGTGATAATTAAATTGATGAACAGTCAATAGACTCTAAAGGACTGGGAGGAAAAAACAAACAAGAAAATCCCACCACATAAACATTCCCCTTCTCTATTTTTAAGAATAGCTTTTATTTTACATCACCAACTAGAAAAACAAATAAATAATGCAACTGTTTACAATTCTGAAGTAGTTTATAATGTCTGCTAATGTCTATAATGTTTCTCCTGGAAGGGGTCTGATTATACCCCATATTTCATTTAGATGTAACCACTAAAGGGAGAATATGTATTTTTGGTCAAAACTACCCAGAATATGTCCCAGAAAAAATTAGTAGCATTGAGTTATTTTTATTAGCTGCTGGTATTGATGAAGAAGGGCACATGATTCTTTAAGTGCATACTCAGCTAAGCCTTGTTTCATTTCTGTGTTAGATGTAAAAAATTTCAGCATTCAGGCATGGCCTTCACTTCTTACAAGCACAAGTTTGAGAAAATCATATCACAAGACCATAATGATATCATATGAAGAGGATCAAAGTGGATCCAAGGATCCAAGTAGTTATTTGCCCCTAACTACTCAGCTCTATGATAATGAGCCTCATAAGTTTTCTGGGACACTTTAATTTTCTCATTTATTAAGTGAGGGTTTAGCAGTGGGTATTTGTCTTTATGTTCACCAAGGGTACTACCACCTCTAAAATTCTATGAAACAAAGTTAGTCTATTCTTTAATAATTCCTCTGTTCCTTACTGATGGCTATCATTAGCTGCTTCAAAATTTTTCACTACCCCCAACTGTATCAAACCAAAAACAACATATATATATATATATTGTATGCCAGTAAAAAAATCCTTGAAATCTAAAAATTTAAGAAATACGAGGGGTTCACCATAAGATATCTGGTCCAGATTTTCATTTTAGATGGAGAAGTTAGATGACTTGCCCATGTCATATGTTTGCTATGGGTAGAAACAAAGTGCGCCTTCCATGTTCTGGCCCTGTGGCAGAGTTTGCTAAATCTCATTTGCATGGGCTCCATGTTCACGATTTGATATATTTGTTCACTATTTATTATCTGTGAATTTTTTACTGAAATCAATTTATGTTTTTACTTGAGTATATTTATTACAAGAGAATTCTGCCTATCATCACAGTAAACGGAAACCAGTATCAACTGCCGTCAACAGAAGGTTACCATAAGATGTAAAAGGAACACAAAGCAATGCTTCATCACTTAGTTAGATACTTTTACTTGCCATAGGCCTGGGGCCTAAGGCGGCCTCTGTTTGTTAAAAATGTGGATTAGCAAATGTTAGGCTAAGTCAGCCAACCAGCAAAAAACTGACTCTCAGCTTAATGGAATGAGGTCCAAAAAATAAAAACAACTTTACTTTCATGCTAGATCAAGGTAGGATTCCAAGATTACCTGCCTTCCCGATATCTTGACTTCCAACTCAACGCCCACATGAACAATTTGCTAGTTCTATTTCCCATTTCTCTGCTTTCCAACACTCTGCTGCCTATCAGTAGGAATATATCATGCATATCCATGTTAAGTTAGTTAGACAAGAACTTGCCTGCTTCTAGTTAAACTACTGCATTATCTAGCACAAGCTTCTTGGCGACAATGCCATGATCCCCAGAACTGCATCAGGCTTTTCAAAGACTTTGAAATCATCTGAAACGTTATTGTTTGATTCCATTAGGGCCAGCCCTGATCTCATTCTCTAAAGTGAAACCTGACAACTCTAGTTTAGGCAAGGCTTATACACGATGCAACTAGAGCACACTTGATTGTAGTCCAAATTTTCAGAATGTGGCAAAAAAAAATAGGTTATATAACAAAAAATAGGTCATAACCTCTGACTTCTTTTACTCTTAGTCCTTTCAGTGACTCTACTTCGTTAACAAAGTTTATTCATTTCCATGTTTAAATTTCTGAGTATAATTTATAAAGCAACTCAAACATTGAGAAATAAAGTGACAAGCTCCTAGAGAATGAAAGTAAAATTCAAACTTTAATGCTTAAAATTGTTAAGTAAAAGTAATTTGTATATTGTTCAAAAGATGTTTCACTCCAAACTACATTTCAGCTATTTCATTATTTAAAAAATATGCCCATTCCAAAAAGTAAACATTTGCTTTTAAAATCAAAATAATTCAATGATTATAAGTGGCAAATCTAACAAAAATGATGTTATATGGGCATATTTTAGGGGTTTCATGAAGGAGGTGCAACTTATTATTTATACGTGAATGACTGTAACTTGTTCCTGAAATTCCTAATTCCAGTAAGGCAAGAGAAAAGCTACAAACACGCAAGAACAAAGAGAATGGGAGAGTAGACAATAGCAGATGAAGGCTGTAACAAAAGAAATGAAATATGGAAATAAGAGGATGAATTATTAAAAGCTAAGGTGTTAGATAATAAAGTTCTTATCCAGAATTCTATATGCAATGCGGTATCAATTGACTATCTGAAGAGAACAAAGATATTTTCAGATACACAGAGGGAACTACAATTGCATCTTTCACACTTTTGTATTCTTAGGAAGATACTAAAGTGTGTGTTTCACCGATACTGCAGGGTAAACCATACAAGAGGATGTGAGGTATTTTCCAGAGGCAGAGTACCCAGCAAAAGTGAGAGGTAGAGGGTTATTTCCAGGGCAACAGGCAGGAAAATCTCAAGTAGACAGCTTTTAAGCAAGCCTGGCGTGAACCAAGAAAGTTGGAGCTGGGGTGGAGGACAGAGAGCTCCGAAACAATTGGGTCCAAGGGACAACAGATAGGTTACATAATGCATTTGGCTTTGCTGGGAGGAATTTTAGAATTTGGTGGAAGCATTTGAGGATACGTTAACGTTAGTACTTAGAAATTTAAGGAGACAGGAACAAAGACAGAGAGAGGTGCAGAGAGCCAAACATTAATTTCAATAAAAACAGAAAATTGTACAAGAAAATAGATTCATATGATGATATTTACAAATTATGAGGCTATAAACAAAATTAACTTAACCCCAGTATTATATTGCTATATTGGAGACCCAAGGGAGGGGAACATATGAGGTGGAAAAAGGAGTTATAATAGAGCTAAATTGAGATTTGCAATAGTTAGTTATAAGTCAATCATAGATGGCTAAGGTTGTTATGAAATAATAGAATAAACAGTTCAGGAAAAAATATGTAAAAACCGAAAGAAACAATTAAAAGAGTCAAAAGTGGTTGGCTCAAAGGTTTGAGAGGAATGGATAAAGAATCATTTAACTTTTAAAAATGTCACCTTTGACTATTACTCTAACAATGTATTACATATTTAATTAATCTGCAAATTAAAATAAACGCCTCTACATTGTTAAATGAATTGTTAAACACATTTATTATTAAACAGATTGTTAATTTCTGTAAATATCTCAAAGTAGATATTTTATACCACTGAATGCAAAACTGTAGCAAGAATATTTCAGTCATAGAATATTCATGTTCTTCTAAATATGCATATTTTTCTAATTGCTGTTTTAAATGGTTTAAGGTGTTTTTGAGACTTCTGAAGAATAAAAATGTTTCCTGTTGTCTGTATAACATTCTGTATACAAGATACAAAGGATTTTCACCTGTAATTTTTCTTCTCTGTTCTTTATCATACAAATGTATTCAGCCTGTTTTCATTAATGCTTTTGCCATTGGAGTGACTCACTCTCAATTGAAAATATTAAAGACAGGGTAAACTGTAAGAACTTCTTTGAATTGCTGATTTTCTGTACCCTAGAATTCTAAAGGACATCTTGCCTCTCTCAATAGCAAACCATTTGTTACCGAACATAAAAAGAAGCACAGTCAATATTATTTGAAATACACTAATTGAACACTGAACTGTTTAATAAAAAGGGGGATCAAGCTTGGCTATTTAACACAATGAAACATCAGTGCTTTAGCACACTGAGATATTCCTCATACAGAAAATTATCCGGAAATGTCTCTCCAAGATGCCATGGTATATAAGGGGATGTATAAAGGAGAAGAAAAAGAAACATTTCTAGCTACTTCAAATATGAGAAAGGGTCAACCTTCTTTCATAATATTTAAGTCGGCTACACTGTACAACCTCCCTAAAGATGGGAGGGTTGAGGGTAATAATCCCTTTCCTTCTTGAGCCCATGACTTGACCCACATTCACATCATTTAGAGAAATGGACACAGGCTAAAGCAGCTGATGCCAACAGAGTTCCTCAAGATATTAATCCTGGAAAAGGCATGTGAAGTGGGTAGTTTGACAAAGTACTTTTCAAAACAATTGAATTGTATTCTAGATTATTAGAATTCCTTATTGCTAATACTTGTGTCTTTTCACAGTTTGAAATGCTTTGCAAGAACTTTCCTATCTGTCAGATTAGTTCAACCTCACACAGTCAGAAGAGGTTAAATGACAGATGTTATTACCCTCATTCCAATAGTGAGGAAACAGACTCAAAAAAGTTAAGTGGCTTCTTTGCTCTTTGTTTAGTTTTTGAAAAAGGAGAAAATAGGTCTCAGGTCTCCTTTCTTTTTTGCTATTGTTTATTTGTTTGTTTGTTTGTTTATTTAATTTCTCACTCCATCTGTGATTCCCAACCTGCTGGTCTCAAGATACCTAAGGGATTCAGAATAATTTTAAAGTGTCTAAATCCTCAGATCCAAAGGCAAACCTGGCATTATCTTCAGAAGAATCAATAACACGTCCTACATATCTGTACACTTCTACCTTTCAAATGTGCATTGGTGTCACTCTGATAAATAAAACATACATTTGTGTGAAAGCTTTTTACTGAATTCACAATAGCCTTTTATCTTTGTGTATTCTCAAGTCAATGGAAATTAAAAGTACAACGACTTATTCCATGGAGCGCGTCAAGCCTGTATGCATAAACTTGGAAAGCCCCCTTTCTCTCACAATGCTCTCAGAGAGACCCTCCTTGATCAGCGGAACTAAACTAAGCGCCCACTCCACCCACTCTGCTCTGTCTCGGCCCTCTTTTCCCTTCATTGCACTCCTCACACTCTCAAGCATTCCCTTTATCTTTTGACTTGTGCTGGAGTCAGCTCCAATCCACTCCTCACTTGCCACAAGAGGGTGCAGTCCCTGGGGACGGAGCCAGTGTCCCTCTTAAGGTACTGTGGTGTGTCCCTACTGTTGGCCTGGAACAAAAGAGGGGCCCCATCCAGCTCTGGGGACTTCATATGGAAGGGATGTTGCTGCACTCACCTGACTTGCGGTTCTACCCTCTGAGAGCAGATGATCACAGCGTCAGTTAAAAAACAAACAAATGAACAAACAAAAAAAACCCCAAAAAACCAAAACACCAAAAAAACAACTCTGCCAGTGAAAAGGGTGACTCCTGTTGGTGGGTTTGGGCTATTTGGGCCTGACACCACGTCAGTTCCTTACATACGTTTTGTATTTGCTTCCTCATCTGTAAGAAGGGTGTCGTCACCTCCACCTTGCAGACAACACAACTGGTTCTCAGAGGAGGCAGGCACCGGACCCTGAGCCACACCAACAGGTGCCGATGTAGCTCTTAGTGGTCTATGCATGTGCCTAACAACTGTCCTAATCCAGTGGGTCGTACTGCCCCTGGTATCACTCCAAAGGCATGACAGCCCATACTAGGTCACAGCCTCATTAATAAAAAAGAGAAGACCAACAGATTCCATCGGAGGGGCTACCTGTGCTTTCTTACGTTTGTGCATTCATTAAAAGCTCGACTCCTTCTTTAGGATTCAACAGATGTTACGGCATCAACTAAAATCCCCTATTATATTTTCAACTCCTGGAGGAGGGGAGAGAAGAGGGAAGAGAGGCGAGATGTTCACAAAGGGAAGTCTGTGCTACTGAATCAGCCTTAGAGCTGAAGCGCAGGCAGGAGGATGCTGCCACCACCCAGCACACATGAAAGAGCCACTTTGTTAGTAATGGGGGACAGTGTTAGGGGACGCACCGTTTAGCTAGAAGAAAGTCAAGCCTCAGGCAGAAATCAGGGCAATTATTGCACAAATCTGGGGGCATCACATTCACTCTGAACACTAAAGAGATGATGGCCTTCTGTTCAGAGCCAAATGACAGCATTCAAATGTGTGTCCCACCCAAATTCAGCCCCCACCCCCTTTACCCAGTGTGAAGAATCAAAGGGAGTTCTCAGTTCAGCCAGGCTTTGCCTCGGGGTTGACAAATGTGAGATCAGCCCCTCCTCATCACCACCTGGCTCCCTCTGGACCATCTAATGGTTCAGAGGGCAGAGGAATAATGCAATTTGTCAGGAAAGGGACAAATGCAGCAATAACAATGTCCACGTAAACCGAGCAAATGCTTGGTTTAATTGTCTCTACAAGTCAACCTTGCAGGAGTTCAGCTGGGAAAATGATGATCCAAAAGAAATTATTTTCTTATCTTTTATTGAAAATTTCAAGGAAAACACATGCCACAGCCCCTCGGGATAAGCCAGAGAATTGCTGGACAGGGAAGATGGATGTCTTCCAATGTCCTAACACATCTAACTTTAAGATATTGAGGATACTATCATAACTTTCTGCCTTAAATGTCTTTATTAGAGAAACAAGATTTATGCTTTTGGTCTAGGGGGCAAAAAAAAACTTGGATGTCCATAAAGGGTCCTGTGTCAGTCACTCAGCTATCTGCTTAGGGGCACATAGGGCAGAATTTTAAAGAGAAAGTTATCTTCCTTTGGGTGGCCAGGTTTCTCTTCCTCGCAATTTACTTTTATACATTCCCTTGAGCTTTCTGGCACATGACTTTTTTTTTTTGTTTGGTTCTTAAGCGTTCTTGCAGGAAATAGTAACGATTCCAGTTTCCTGATTTTCAAAAATTAAACACACGTATGTTTAACATCAGGCTCCCTCATATCCACCCATAAATCCGCACACTAGAGGAAAAATACATATATTTTCAATAATTCACATAACGCACATGAACTCGTATTACACTGAAGGAAATCAGGCAAATGAAAAAGTCACAATTAAATTGGATCTCAATCTCTTCTCTTTATTCATAAGTTTTAAATCCTCCTAGCTGGCTAAGTGATGTCTGGGAGAACAGAGCTGGTTATTAAGTTGGACCTTTTCTGATGGCTTTCAGCAGGGCGATCATGGATCCTGGACCCAGTCATTATTTTCCCTCCAACTGGTCCCCTCCTGCTTATATCTACGGGTCTTGCCTTCATTAAGGGCCTTACCGTTCCTTGCTTAACAACTTCAAGACCCTCCTAACTGGCTTCCCCTGGCCTCTTTTCCTAATCTCTCCCACCAGTTCTCCATACTGCTGTGGAATGTTCTCCGAAGCACAATTCTAATCATGTCTTAACTGTTTCCTCGCGCCTTCAGGATGCAGATGCCAGTCGCACAGATTGGTATAGGGTCCTGCGGGAGCTTCTTCCGTCTCCTCTCTTGTGGTTACCCTTCTCTCTCCCAACAGCTCATGGTTAAGTCACGCCAAGTGACTTGCAATTCTTCACAAGGACGGTGCTGTTTTAAGCCTCTTTCTATTCACACATTTCCTACTTCTAAAGACTGCCCTTCTCAATCCTCTTTACCAGGTTAACATCGCTCCTCTATATGCTATTCAACTCAGCCGTCTCATCAGGGGATTTCATAGGGATCTGCTTTTCTTTCCTCACACTTGATTGTAATCTTAGGTTAGCTTTCCCCCACCCCTTTTTTGGACTGTAAGCTCCTTGAAGGAACTGACCTTTAGCTTGCAGTTGTTTTTCAAGTCCCAAGAGTTGTGCCTGGCATGCCTTAGAAGACGCTTGACAAATGTGTGCTGGATAAATGAATATAATAAGAGTATATTGAGTTGAAAGTCACCATATTTGGTATAATATGAGAAACACTGGAGAGTCAAACATCTCCACAGATATACAAAAAGTACCGATGCCTGAAAATCTACCATTCATGATTTATTCCATAAATGATTTATTGCCTTATTCCTGGGAGACTATTAAAATGTAAATACTCATGTGAGAGTTAGCACAATGAGTCACCAACTCCTGACCTTGAATAGGTTTTTAGGGTCCCACTGTCACCAGACAGAACTGAGAGCACAAGACTGCAAAATAGAGGTGGTAAGAAAACAGGCAGATGGCAGAAGGGTGAGGTCAGGTTACACAGGGAGCAGAGAGGAGGAACAAAAGTAAATTTATCAGCTTCATAATTTTCCTTGGCACCAACTCTCACCTTCCATCTACACGGCCAGGATTCTCCCTATTTCTTTCATTTATGGGAACTGAACACAAGTGCATGGACAGTTTTTCTATCATGAGTACAACAGATCTTGGTAAAGAATGGAAGAATCCCGTGGGACCCTCTATTAAACCCACTTTCCTTTTCCACACACTCAATTCCCCAAATGATATCCCAATGCCCTTTGCCATACTGTAGCCTCCTGGTCTTACACTTCCTTGATTTTTTGGAGTTATTACTTATTTTAATATACCTGAGGCATCTCCTGTTCAATGTTTTTTTGTTTTGTTTTGTTTTGTTTTTGTATGGCCTCTCCTATGCTTCCCATATCTCTCATAACACCACTTTTTGTAACCTAAATGGCCTTTTGCTTGTGCCCTTTATTTCTCTGCCTACCTTGTCAGCCCTTCTCTCCCAAGGGCCACCCATGGTGGAGCCTGGCCTCCAACATTTTCCCACAGAGGGCTCCATTCCTTTCCAGAATTGCTATTTATCAACCTCATCATTCAGATTGGATCTAACATCTAATTATTCTGATTATACTACATTTATGTGGAGGGTCTTATTACCTTTCCACTTTATTGAAGACAATGAGATCCAGAATCATCACAACTGAATTCATTCTCCCAATGGGGGGAGACTAAGGTCTTAAAGCTACACAGTTTGGGGAAAGTGTCTTCTAGCACTATCATATATCTCATTTTCGCTTTGGTAACAATGATAATTTCTGCATTAAAAACATGTTTCTTCCAAAGAGTTGAAAACCTTTCTTCCTAGCCCACTTGTGAGTCTATACAACAGCCAATGAAGCAGAAAATCATAAATTTCCTGTCCCTGAGTTGTTCTACTCCACAGCTCCCCACTGCAAACCCTGCAAATGTACAAGTTTTCGATGAACCACAGAATGGCTCCCTGGTTGTCCTTTTAATACAAGAGACACAGCCTGCAAATGGGAAGGATGAGTCCTCACCCTCAGAAGAAAGCGGTTTTCTAATTTGCACTCAGGCCCAAATGCACTGTCAAATTTCTCTATACCTTATTAAATAGTGGAGGCACATTAGACAAATGCCAATTTCTTTTGGTCAGATCTATGCATCACCACAAATAGCACACCAAGTTAATTTACTGAAGAGCCCATAGGATTGTTAAGGATTCTGAAATTAAGGAAAGATGCTTCTATCAGTTCTTTAGAATCCCCTGAAATTTCCTGTTTCAGCTTATACCTCTCCCCTCCCCCACCGCCCCCACCCTCAGAATATAGGCCTTTTTGGAGAGAAGAAGTTACCAAATAAATAAATAAATAAATAAAGAGAAAGAGAGAGAAGATGAAACAATAGAGGGTCATACAAAGAAATCAGGCAAGTATCCAAAGGTCTACCCTACCTGCAAAGTCGACTCTATGTCCCCAATACCTCCATGACTGCTCATGAGTTTCCCAATACACAAGCCAAGTATGGAACTCAACCAGCTTTGCCATGAAGACTATCAGCAGTGATTTGAATTCTGTGAGTCAAAGGGAGGTCTTACTTGAATTTATTGGCAGATGATGGCAAAAAGCAGAATATAAAAAAACTAAGCAACTATGGTACTTAGATCCAACTGTTTTTGTATTAAACATGAATGTGGATTTTATTACTGTTTAACCATGTGATTACACTTCTGGGATGTCAGTTTTTTCTAATCCCGAGTCCACATTTCTATTCTAATAAAATATATCATGTAAAAGATAATTTAATGATCTTTCTATAATAATCTATCTCTGTATGAGAATATCAATGCCTATGACCTTATCTACATGATGTACATGGGCAGGTAGAAATTCCTGACCTAATATTTTAAGGTAATTTTTTTCAGATTCAGTAAAATGCCTTTGAACTAACACATTTTCTTCAAGGAGGTTATAAAGTGCAGTGAAGGAGAAGAAATGATCTGGATAATTATGCTGAAAATATAAAGAAAAGAATTTTGGAGATTATTGTGACCTTTCTTTTGCGAGTGGGAAATAAAATAAAGCCCAAATCTCCAGTACAATAATATTTACTCATCATATTAAATTCATATAACCTTAAGCCTCTCCCTTGATTATAAATCCATTTGAGCCCTGGCCACCACAGCTAAGAATTTCTCTTTTCTTATCCTTCTGTTACTTTAGCCTGAGCTGTGACAGATCCCATTAACTCTTAAAGGTTGTGCCAGGAGCGGGAATGTAAAGAAACCAAGCAAAGAATTGTTTTAGGGGCGCCTTGGTGGCTCAGATGCTTAAGCGTCTGCCTTCAGGTCAGGTCATGGTCCCAGGGTCCTGGGATCAACCTCCAGCATCAGGCTCCCTGCTCTGCGGGAAGCCTGCTTCTCCTTTTCCTTTTCCTGCTCCCCCTGCTTGTACTTTCTCACTCTGTCAAAGAAATAAATAAAATCCTTTAAAAAATAATTGTTTTAAAATACTAGGAATACAGAAGTTTCATTAGCCATTAATATTTGTCTCAGGCTGGTCTACCTGTCCTTAATACCCTACCTCATTTTTAAAGTCACAACTTTTTAGTTCAAAGTTACCAAATACATTTCAACGATCATCCCCAAATTACTTGACAAAAGGAATCACCGAAAATGTCAAACCTGTAGCTTCCATTCTTAAACTTGACTTTCAGAAGCCAAACCTCAGATGGGGCTGAGCACACAGATGATTTATGACAAACACCCTGAGTTTCTCTCAAAACACAGATTTCTAAGAAAAGCAAACATGCAAAAAAAGCAAGTCAATGAAAAACAGAATAAATATGCCAAACTGATTATTCATTGATGGAGTTGATATTTATTGAGGGTCTCTTATGTGCAGGTCACTCTTCTAGTCCCTGGGCATTATTTATACACTATGTATAAGATCAATTGCCCGGTTTTAATAAGTTCAGTGCCTCATTTCCTTAAGGCAAAGCAGATTATTTTTAAAATAAGGCTTTTATATGTATCATAACTTATTACCAAAACAACCTCAATGATGAACAACTTTGACCGGTGTCCATTGTAAGTAATCAGAAAGTATGGGATGAAAAGGGTGGGTTTATTGTTTTGAGTTCAGAAAATGCAGGTGCTACAAGGCACCTAAGTGCCTTGTGTGTGATAACATCACACCCCTAAGTGTGATGTTATCATTCTGAAAAGAGACGCTTTGAGCCCAGTTTTCAAGTGCTTCGAAAATCACTTTAAAATTCTTGCATTTTCCTCTGGCAATCACTGAAAGATAATAACATCCCTTCTCCCTCCTGTCCCTAACCTCACCTTCATCAGACTATGTAAAAACATTCCTGGAGTGGACATGTGAAGATTAAAATAGGATAAATCAAGTGAGAGAAAGGGGTCGTTAGAAAAAATTTATTTGTGAATGTCCAGGGGGCAGAAATAGAGCGGAAGTTAGAAAGATTTAAGTCAATATAAGGAAGAACTTCTAAGCACTTATTTTATGGAATGGACTGGCTCACCAGCGGACACAAGAGAACCATCTGTCAGTGTTTCTGGGGGCAGCACTCAGACTACAGGTTTTAAAGATTAGAGCCTAACTATGAGTTTTTAGAGAGAGGAAGCGCTTGAAATGGTGGTGTGCACTGTATCTTCCCTAAAGAATTAGAAAGTTTAATTTAAGAAAAGTCTGCTTATCAGTCCATCCTTGAACTGTGTCTGCTTTTAAGAACCAAGTGGAACACGAAATAATGAGACACTATCCCAGGGACAGTGATTTACACAAACAAACAAACAAACAAAAATGAGTAGAGAAGGGTGCAGATATGATGCAAATTCTCTGCTGTCATGTATAAGTGCTATCAAATTCCATGGCTCTAAGGGACAGAAAGAAAATGTGCAAAAATTAAAAAGAGATATAATTCGATTCAGGATAAATGGGATTTTTCTGGCCATAGGAATAATAAGTTTGCTTAAATATGCCTAAGATGCTTAAATATCAGCATTTCAAAAATATACTTTCACTTTCAAAACTTCTATGACATTAGTATCATAATGTCCATATGCCATGTCCAAGTCACAGGGCAACAGAACAAAATATCTGACATAATTAAACAGCTTTTGCTTCTTAAAAAAAGTGAGCATTAGGAGTGCCTGACTACACCTAGCAGAGTACCAGCCACAAGGTAAACACTCAATAAAGTTGTATGGAGCACACTTATGAGAACTACATGAGTGTAATATTAGCTCAAAGTCCTGTTCTGGGAACTTAAGGAGTATTTAATCTATTGTTTCATTCATTTCTTAGAAGAGCCCTATGACGTAGATTCTATGACACCTCTCTTACTGGTGACAAACTGAGGCCAAGCAACTTGCCCAAGGTAACTGCTAGAAACAAAAACCCAAGTCTGTTTAATGCCAGAAACCGTGCACTTATCACGGGTAAGTGTGAGCTGAGTGATCTCCATATACTCCTTCTGCTCTAATATATTGTTCTTTTTTTTTTTTTAAGATTTTATTTATTTGAGACAGAGGGCGCGAGTGAACAGGAGCGATGGGAAGGGGCAGAGACAGAGGGAGAGAAGCAGGCTCCCCACTGAGCAAGGAGGATACAGGGCTCGATCCCAGGACCCTGGGATCATGACCTGAGCCCAAGGCAGAGTCTTAACCCACTGAACGACCCAGGTATGACCCTAGTATACTGTTCTTTATACATTTCAGAATGAGCCCCGTCAGGACCTCTGTAGTATGAAGAAACTATAGCTCTAATGGCACACAGAAAAAGAAATTGTATATGAAAATGACTTGCCAGGTGGAGATTTAATACATCGTTTTACATAAATTAGAACTGTAAGTCCTGAATGTGCATAAAGTTGAATCATTTGTTTTAAATGTGTCTCCCACCACACACAGCTCTTTGACCTATATTCTGCTATTTTCATTATTAATAAACTCCCAATGTTTGACATCATGTACTTGTTGCATAGTGATTTTCACATTTAGTGAGCAGAAAAAAATCATCCTCTTGATGACCATTTTGTAATTCTCCCTCAAAATGCTTCCTCAGGATGTTGTTTAGATTGATTAAAACTAATTTAGAGGAAAAAGGAGGTAAGCATCCTCAGTTCCTAAGCTAATTAGCATCATATGAAGTCTATAATTGACATAACATTTCTTAGTTGTATTTCATCATTCATATGGTGATTATTCACGAAGTAGAGCCAAGGCAGGAAGGAAATGGGGACAGCATAAAGGGAATGAGTAGGTGAATATGCATAATATGCATGCATAGGACTGAGTGTACGCCTCTGGCATTATGACAAGTCCAAAAAAAAGATATCTGCCATTTTGTCCCCACCACACTAGTTACTTCTTCTCCCCTAACCTGTTAACAAGCACAATTAAAACAACTATATATGGGGGCGCCTGGATGGCTTAGTCAGTTAAGCCTCTGCCTTGGGCTCAGATCATGATCTCAGGGTCCGGGGATCCAGCCCTGCTTCTCCCTCCCAGCTCATGCTCTCTGTTGCTCTCTCTGTCTCTCTCTCAAATAAATGAATAAAATCTTTTAAAAAAATAATAAATAAATAAACCAACTATATATGAACACAGGAAATGCAAAGTGAATGAGACAGTCCTTAAAAATCCAAGCATGCTCCATCAGTTTTATGTAAAGCACTGTGTGTAATGTGAACATGTTGGAATAAGCCATGCCTGTTTTGTCTTCCATAACACCAACTGCAAAAGATTAGAGATATACATTCAAACATACCCTAAGTAAATACCTACGGTTTATCTATGAAGTTAGCTAAAGGCTTTCCGAGTCTAAATGTTTAGCTTTATCTCCTCAAGAATTATAATCTTCTACTTAACCTAGTATTTCACTTTACTTGATTTAAATGCATCTCTCTCTCCTCCAAACTTGTTAGAATGTTTCCAAATTCCAGAATTTCACAAAATGCACTTATATTCTTGCGATGGGGTCAATTCTTGGGGAAAGTTAAGGCAACCGAAATTTGTCTTCCTGTGTTTTCTCGTCTGCAACTTCACTCCTCCTTCTAGGCTGTCTCTCCCTCCACGCACTCAATAGTCTGTGGTGGCTTCGTCTCCCCCCCAAAAAATAATTTACTGATATTTAATTCTCATGCAAAGTGATTAGAAACTTTATTATTGCTCCTTCTTTAGTGCAGAGAAGTGGTAATTTAGGAATATGCAAGAAGTCAGCAGAGAACTGTGTTCTGAATGGGCTGCCTGCTCCAAAATCATGTCATGGCCAGTTCCTCCAGTGAGGGGCTGGAGAGGTAAGGACCCAACCCACCTGCCCATGATTGGAGACTGATTGTAAGCTTCAGTCTTGCTATAGTGAATGATTTACATGCTTCAAAAACAACTGTGTCCTCCTTTGAAATATCAGTCTGAGGTTACTGTCCTTTTTCAGAATTTAATTCTAAAACTCTACAAGAGTGACCAGAAATGCCACGACAAGAGGTTTTCACTTTGATTTGTGGATGGTTTTTGAAACAAGGAAGAGGTTTTTTTTTTATTTTTTTAAGATTTGTATTTATTTGACAGAGAGAGAGAGGGAGAGAGAGAGAGAGCACAGCAGGGGGAGTGGGAGAGAGAGAAGCAAGCTCCCCGATGAACAGGGAGCCCGATGCGGGGCTCGATTCCAGGATCCCGGGATCATGACCTCAGCTAAAGGCAGACTCTTAACCCACTGAGCCACCCAAATGAGGAAGAGTTTTATGTGATCTTTTAAGCAATTTTCTGAATAAACCTAGTTGGGGATTTCAAGAAACACAAAATGAAGAAAGAAACGATGAAAAGAAAATGCATTACAAATAAGCATGCCGTGATCGAAAATGTGTATCTGAATAGGGATAGCAGGCTGCGTAATGGGAAGTACGCCTCCGTAACCTGAGGCCTGTCTTCTGCTACAAAAACGGGAATATTCCTCACTGGACAAGCACCAGCTGCCCATGGCTCTGACTCCTGACTATTTAGAACGAGAAAAAGCCAGCATTATGGAGAAAGAGCAGTTTGGTGCTAATAAGAGGAAATCGGACTTTCCATAGAAAGATGAGCAATGATTACAGAACAATTACAGGCCAACCCCAGGTGAATATGTGAGACTGACTCCCCTCTTTTCCCGCCTGCTGCCTTCTATGACTTCAGAATGTTTTAGTGCTGCTCACTCTGTATCACTGCCCTTAGCTTATTTGGGGAGTACCCATCTCCTTCGGTGAGACAAAATAATCTCATTGTTTTGGACATCCTTTACTTTTTTTTTCTTATAGAGAGCTATTTGGGATTGAGATAATATAAACAAAAATACAGTCTTCCTTAAAGTCAGTGTGTTTAAATGTTTAGCTGTGACTAAACATTTAAGCTAAAACATTTAAGATATCAAATTTGTGAAAAATGATTGATGGTGATAAACTATATCCCGGTGTTTTATTGGTTGGTTTTGAAATATTCCCTCAAGCTCACCCAGTTTTATATGAAGGAAATTCAGATGACAATGTAACCTTACCATTATATAAACATACAGAGAGAGAAAGTAATTAATTTCTTTACAGTGATGAAAATCACTAAAAGCTCAAATAATTATCTAAAATCCTCGTATTTTACTCCATTGGCCTTTTTGCCCATAGATTCTTTTTTTTTTAAGATTTTGTTTATTTTTTTGACAGAGAGAGATACAGCAAGAGAGGGAACACAAGCAGGGGGAGAGGGAGAGGGAGAAGCAGGCTTCCCGCTGAGCAGGGAGTCCAATGCGGAGCTCGATCCCAGGACCCTGAGATCATGACCTGAGCCGAAGGCAGACACTTAACGACTGAGCCACAAGGTGCCCCCTGCCCATAGATTCTTTATGATACTATGCATTTCTTTTCTATTAAGCCATTTTATCAGTGATCAGAACGAAATCATAATGGGTCTCACAGCTTGAGTCTCTCCTTTGAGCAAAGGTAGATACTAAAAAGAGGAGGTTGTATTCCCTCCAAGTCCAGGGAGAATATGTTATGTGGTTCTCTGCAGCCCTAATGCAGCTGGCTGCCAGCAAAGGATTTCTGGGAAATGCTATACATGCCCACTCAATTAAAGTCAACGGATCTTTATTGAGCGCCACTGTACATAAGAGTATGACGGTAATGTGGTAATGCAGTCACCACCTCGCTACCCTAAAGACCCTCAAACTTTTCTGTGTTCAGAGCTCTGCACCCAGGGAAGTCATTCCTTGAATGGTGCTTTTCTGGCACATGTTGACCATTTATGAAATAGTAACTATGCCTGATGCTATACTGGATACACTGGATGATATAAAAAACTGCAAACAAAGGATTCTTGTCCTCTAGAACTTATTTTCTGAAATAGAAGCTCAGAATAGCCCAATAGTTCTTACAGAAATGGGGAGTATGGATCTTATTGACAAGTTATAAATAAAAAGGACTTGATGTGCAACACAATATTTCCATAATTTCTGATGGTCTTTTTATGAAAAAATAGCATTTTCAACATTTCTGCTTGAGAGGTCCTGAGAATTACCATAAATAACCAGGTGTAAAAACAAAGTCTTAGTAAGCAGTTAGAATTTGTTCATTTATTCTGCACTTACAGTGTGTCTGAAAAAATATGGATCCATTTAAACAATGAGTCTTTTTTGAGATGTATTATAAATCTATACCCTCCAAAACATGATGAAAACTCACTAAACAGGTACCAAGACAGTAACTGTAGGCTCCATTTCCAGTTATTCTTTGTTGTTACATACCTTGGAGGTGTCTGATATAAAATCCAGGCAGACTTAGTCTATTTGGGAAGCAGTTTCATTGAGAATGTCAGATATATTTGTGTCAAAGGGGGCAAATAACAAAACAAATCAATATTTTCATAAGTCTAGAGAGTCAACAAATTTAATTTGTTCCAGCTACTAGCACTTGCATACTTTTATCTTTTAAAAGGGGATTGATAACTATTTCCCAATAGAAGTTTATGCAACTATATTTTACTGATGCATATGCAAAAGTATAAAAATATTTTTTAGAGTTTCAAATTGCTTTAAACTGATTTGCTTGTTCATTTTGTTTTCCTTTCTTTTAAATAAAAGAATCTCTTTTAGATTTTATTACAATGAACTGCAATACTAAAAAATTTTAAGCAAACATTGCCTTCCATACAAAGGTCCTGCAATCTTTCACAAAGGCATCTATATACTGTCATTATGAGCAACATGGCGAAGATACATAAGACCCAAAGAAAGACCAGAAAAGGGAAATTTAAATAATTCAGGTCAGGTTTTTAAAAAAGCTTAAATGAAGAAAATTCTCCACTAGAGAAGAACAAAAGCTACTTAGATGAAATTCTACAAAATTAAATGATTAGCACTTAAATTAGCAAGCCAAATCCCAGGATTTAATTCGAGGTCTACCACCTATTAGATGCTAAGATTTGGGGCCAATTCTCTGAGAGTAATTATCCTCCATCTCTATAACGTTCTAGCTCAGTCTTTTCACTCAATCTAGGTAAATGTAAGCAACACTTTTCCTTCTTTCAGTTATCAGGCATGTATTTCCCGCTGTTGCTATCTAAACAAATCACGCTAATCCCTAAAACTTCCCCATGATCTTTTTGGAACAGACTTTCCCGACTCCGTTTACCCTAAAAGTCTCTTTACTCTCAAATACCATTTTATAACTGTACTGTGTTCTTCATAAAGATAGAGAAAGATCTAATAAACTACGAAGGATAATATCTGAATCAACAGCTTTGCAGACAGACAGAATGAAACAGAATAGTGGAGACCTCAACAAGCCCCCCTTTCTCTGTCACCCATCTCCTCTTCCATTTCTGGAATTTATCTATTTTTCAACAAGGTTAGGGAAGTACAAATAAATTACATTCGACATATTTATTGGACATCTATTTGAATGCTTAGTATCATTTCAAGTACTATGGTAGATCAAAAAAGAAAAGACATTATTTTGGTTTCTCCTCTTATGTAATATACCTATTATTTGATATTTGACCCAACATACGAATCAGAAAGTTAAAACTGAAATTACTTCATACTCACTTCTACTACACACTCTCTTTTTCACACACACACACACGCAATGTTAACATAATAGTTTTCATCAGAATATAAAATATAATGGTGTTTGGCGTACAAACGTTTATGAATGATTTAATGTAACTATTTCAGGCCCCCCAAAGTAACTCTTTTTATTGTGTTTTCTAAAGCTGTCATTAAGCTAATCATGCTGCATAGAAGAGTCCCCATCACATCCCCTAGTATGGATTTTATGGTTCCTTCTACTGAAACCCTTCTTCCCTTCTTTATTGTGTAGGATTTGGCTGTCTTTTCCTTTCCTACCAAGACAGGAAATCAAGTTGCTAATGTCGTACGGATCATAACAAGTTCATCTACTTGCATGGGTAGAAGATCTGTGGTAACAGCAAGGGCCAACTGAGCACAACATGTCAGATGTGCTGACTGATCCCAAGACAGCAGGCAACATGCGACAAAAAAAGAGAAGTTCAAGACCTCACTGATGACAACAAGCTGCAGCAGCAGCTTCCCAGCTGAGTGACATGAAGCCCATAATGGAAACATTACTCGTTTAGGTAGCACACATGAAAGATTAATTTCCTGGATTGTCTGCATTTGCATAGTAATAATAAGTTCATCTTCTTGGCTTGTTCTGGCCTCAATTAGCAATTCTATTGTCATACCTGAGATTTGGGGAAAGAAGGAAAAGAGAAGGCTGTAGAAAATGTCCCACTGGAAACAGCAACACTAATGGAGCTTATCACTACCATCATTAATTTAAACAAAAACCTTGAGGCAGAGGGCTAGAGCAATCTGTTAAGAAAACATTTTCTAAAATGAGAGCGCTTCCCATTTCAATTAGGGTCTTGCTCTTTTTTTCTCTCTTTGAGACATGCTTTTTCTCTATCTTTTTTCCCCGACCCCACCCCCATTCCTGCCGCTGATTAGATCTGCAACTAGGGGCTGTATTTTTACTAAGGAATGTCTTCTTGCGAATGGACAATTTTACAACATCCCTCTCCCCTAACCTTCTTAACTTCTTTTATTTTGATGACATCTCAATTAGTTCAGACCCACTGTGCCAGAGATAAAGTTCTTGTATCTCAATGAGAGAATACTCTAGAGAAAATGGAGTTTGCTTTACCATGTGCATGTTAATATGCTATTCTCTTTAATTGGTTTTACAGATAATGGCTGCAGGTGGATAATCTGCTGTATTTGTATGTGTGTTTAACACATATGTATGGTTTAGGTGTGTTTCCTTTCCCGGATACAAAACCAACAACAACAAAAAAAACCTATGAGGGAGTCACTGAGAATGAGATTCCTGAAAATGAAATCCCAAAGATGATTACAGGTATTGTGCATATAATACAGAAATATCAATCTGCAATTTAGGAATTTTAAATTTGTTGATTTTCAAATCTCAGGAACATTATTATTCAATATACATAAAGTGGTAGTGGTCTCAGCTCAATGAATCTTCTCCCTACTACCCTCCAAGGAGTAACCTTTACAAATGCAGACAAATCCTTTGACAAGCCCCACTGGAATGACCAAATTCTCTATGAAAGAGTTACATTTTCTGCTAGAGAGAATATCCTGAGCTGAAAATCATGCAAATACCTTAACAGAAATAACTCTCTGGGCGTTGGAGGAAACAGAACTGCATTTCGGACCTCTGTGACACTAAAGTCAGACCCCATTGGGTACCACCTCTACCTGTGTGCACAGGCAGTTGATCCCAGTGGGTGTTTTTATATGGCAGAAGGAACCAAGGTGACTGCTCTGGGCTCACCTTTCCCAATAGGGTTATACTTTAAAATTTTAAATAGCTATAAGTAACACGGAATTATGAGGGCATGAAATTACATGGAAGGAATTCCGTCTCTGGACCACTACAAGATCTGAAAAAGCTTTCACAATAAAATATATTCAGAAGACGTAAAAGACGGTTTTATAGTGTTCTTTTCCATCCAAGCAAATACATTTGAGTTTTTTCTGTGTTCATTTCCAATATGCAACATTTTGGGGATTGGGGTAGATAAATGACAAACAAAGATATTTTGTGAAGCAGATATATTCCAAAAATATTTTAGGGAGACATGCCCTTTAAAATGGAGAGCAGACTTCCAAAGGCATAAGTAATCTCCAATTTTTTTCTTTAAAAAGTGAAAACCCCTACCGTGGGTCAGGGACAGGAGCCTGGACAGCTGCTGTGCATCTTCAGGAAACCAGGGAAGGTCCCAGGAGGCTTAGGGAATGGACACCTGTCTCAACCAGGTGTAAGCTGTTAGTATGTGTTCAGAGCAGAATGTCCACAGTAATTTAATGTACTTACTACAAACTTGTAAAGACTTTCACCATGTGAAGAATTGTATGTAAATTAAAGTTTTATGTAATGGAAAAAAAAAGTGAAAAGTCTGTGCCTGTTCCTCTAGCCAGGCTCTAGTAATTTTAAAGTAAATATTCCCTCACATCTCTATAATCTTCAAAAGTGGAAGACACCCAGGACAGTGACACAAGCATTTCTGTATAGTCATTGTAGAAGGAATAGAATTATGTTCATGGTCTAAGCTGGAAGGTCTTAACACAGTTAACTATATAACAAAATTAGTTTCCACAAACATTAAAAGTAAGTAAAAAGGCCAGCATTAATTCACATGTAAAAAACTGTCATTCCTTACATGAAAGAAAAGTTATAAAGGGCTTTCTTTTTTTCTCTCTCTGATTCGTGAAATTCTTAATAAATCATATTGGGGGATGAGAAAGCTGGTGAGTGGAGAGAAAGCTACTTCTGCAGGTAGTAAGATATGAATAAAATAAATAAATAAACTGGAATAGCCATTAACATACCTCTCCCCCACCCACCCCATACATACATACATGCCTATCTATAGAAGCCAAAGTTAAAATACCCAAATTGTCATATATATATATATATATTTTTTTTTTTTTTTAATGTGTGAAGATTAGGTAATACTGATTTTCCAAATGTATCAGGAATTCTGGTGACTGCTTTACATTATGTGAACGTGCTCAGTCCTCTCAGCAAGCTCTTCAGTATCATAACCCTTTGACTTTGACGTGTCAGGAGACTGAGGCAAAGAGATTTACAGAAACCAGAAGTGACTGGACTGGGATCCAAAGAAACACACTCTCAACCAGGAACTATTCTCTACAAGGTGGGGGAGAACTGCAATAGGGTTCAGAAAATTTTAATGAGCTTGTCCATTATAATAACTTGCTGAACCCCATCTTTTCACTTATCTTCCCCCATTTTTTCATTTAAAAAAGGTCTAAATAACCTGAAGTCTTAGATTTCTATGTCATTTTTCAGCTCTAATCTACATAACCCTTCAAACTGGAACCCCTCCCCACCCCCACGGGAGGTTTAATATAGAAAGTGCATTTGAGGTCCCCAAATCCAGGCTCCCTCCCCCCATTAAGGAAATCCATTTTACGATATCTCCGATTTACAGTGATTTTTCTACATAAAGTATTCCTATGAAGAGCATGGCTCATAGGTCATGAGATATTCTTAGAAGTTTAACTGTTAGAAATATCTTCTTTTTGTTAACTTTATCTACCCATATGGTCTAAATATTGACTCATTCCTTTTCTTTTTTGTATCCTTTGCTTTTAATATAACTTTCTATAGACATAAAGAAAACAAGTTTAATTTATAAAGTTTTGAAAAACAGGGATACCACAAAAGATAAAAAAAAAAAAACTATAATTCACCCACTCCAAAAAATCCACTGAGAAAGATTTCTTAGCAGTTATTTTACTATATATTTCAACTTTAAAAAAAAATAAACTAAGAGCTAGTGGTCTTTTTTTTTTTTTTAAGTAGGCTCTAGGCCCAATGTGGAGCTCAAATTGATGAACGTGAGATCAAGAATCACATGCTCTACTGACTGAGCCAGGCAGGACCCCAATCCAGTGATCTTTTACTCAACATTATAATGTGAACATTTATCCTTGCCATTAACTATTCTTGGTGAATACAGTTTTTAAAGTGTCTTCAATTTCTTTATATTTTTAATTTTTTATTTTAACTTTTAAGAAGTTTTGAATAATTTAGCTATTCCTTCTTATAACTATCAACATTTCTTTTATGGTTTCTTCATTTGGTATCATCCATTTCAACACCAAAAGAAGTTAAATATTTGCTTCTATTTTTGTGTGTAAATTTTATTTTTGTAATATTTCTGTTATCTCTTTAATCCATCTGTCATTTATTCTGGCATATATTTTATGGTTTAAGGAACTAGCAATTTTGTGAAGCCTCACAAATGATATTCTTCTACATAACAGGCCTTAGATATTTGAAGTCTGTGATCATGCCCATTTCTCTTCCATCCTGATCACAAGTTTTTTCTGTGTTAAATACAATCAACTTTCTTCAAAAGGGTTTGAGAAGTAGTCTCTTCTGTATGTTCTCAAATTTGCCAATTTTGTTTGGAAATGTGATGTTCACAACAGGGCACAGGCTTTTGTTTTTGTTTTATTTTGTTTTGTTTTTCTTAAATGTACAATCACTGTCCATGCATCTTAGGGCAGGAAATTATAATTCCATAAATGCAGCTAAGATTAAATGGGGTTGTTGGCCACCGCATCATACCCTTGGCATGTATTCAACCTGGTACTTAACAAAAATCTCCCAGATCTTTTTCATGTGAACCACTGCTGTCAAGCCCTATTTTCTGAAAATGCTGGCCATTAATCTACAAGGCTTTCATCTACATAGCAGTATACATGCATTTGATATACATTGTGCTTTCAAATGGTGATTGTGCTTCTGATTTAAATGCAATTACCCAGAAACAGAAGGGGGACTCAATGACTGCCTTTGATAAGACTGATAATGTGGAGTGTAAGATGCTGGGTCCCTATTCAGCAATCCTTCCTCATCAACACACTCAGTAGTCTTGCTTCTGCATAGGGAACCTGATGGCCATATAGTGAGCAATGCCTTCATTGAAAACACATACCTATGGTATAGGGATTTCAAGGAATCCCTTTAAGGATACCAAGAAACAAACTTAAAACTCCCCAGAATAAAAGAGGAGTTTCAGGCACCAAAAGAACTGAGCAGACCACTTTTTTGCAGAGCCCTTTGTGATCTTCTTAAGCCTATCTATTCAGAGTAAAGGTCAAGTGGGCAAACCCAGCAATTCTATTTTCCCACAAAGCTGCTACAGTTTTCTGTCCCTGGACAGCCCCATCACTAGGAGTCTATTATCTTCCATTCTGTTTCCAGCACCACCCAGATCCTTAAACTGGAAACCCACTAAACAGCTCCTTTCTTTCAGGGATTGACTTTCAGCTTCTTGTAATGGTTCATGTTATACATCTAAAAGCTTTCTTCCCTTGCTCTGTTTGTTTAAGGAGAGCAATCTGAGAAAGCAGAGCCCACCCTAAACAAGCCTTTCACTACTCAGTAGACCAAACGCAAGTAAATTTGCTAATGAAGGCCTTCTCTAGTTCATTAGAGGGCACTTTAAAAGTCGCATTTAGATGCCACGTGTGAAAACTGTCTTTAAGGACTATCTTCAGAATTTGATTTCTACTTGAAGGCGCACTTTGCATTTTCCTTTAAATAACAGTTAGTGATTGTTTAAAAAACAAACAAACCAAACCTAACATAACTGGAGTTTACTGTCTTGTATGGACTTGAGGTTGTGTCTGCATTCTCTGGGGTACTCAGGGAGTAAAAGATTTTTCTTGACCCAATACTTGTTTAGATTGGTAGTTGTTTTCTTGTTCAAGTTTTAATCCAGATCAAAAAATGAAACATGAGGAAATAATATCTAGTTGCTCTGTGTTGACAGCTACTTGGCAGATCAAAAAATCAAATCCTCCCATTTTCGAAGTTAAACGGAGATAAAGGAAAGGGGGAAAAATGCTTCCTGGCATGGCTCTAAGCTTTCCCTTTAGAGGTGTTTGTACACTGACATGATCAGAGGGGGACCAAAGAAGTCACATTCGCAGCAGTGGAGTCAACACATCTCGTTAAAGCTCAAGGTAGCTGTTTTCTTACATTTCAGGGCATATTTTCTTGCCATTTCTCGACGGGCAATTCTTGACACTTATATAAGCACCCCTTTAAACACACACAATATCCTTAACCAGAAAGAGAAAATAAGTATGAGTAACTTAATGAAAAACTAATGGCCAAAAGACAGGAATATGGGATTTCTTTAGTCCGAAGATAAATGTGTATCTTAACGTTATTTTATGGAACAGGATGGTGACATTTATTTATTTATTTACATGTCATGATAAAATGTATTCAAAATGAATGATTAAAACAAATGCTTGGCTTAGGGCGCCTGGGTGGCTTGGTCGGTTAAGTGTCCGACTCTTGATTTTGGCTCAGGTCATGAGCTCAGGGCTGTGAGATTGAGGCCTGTGTCGGGCTCTGTGCTCAGAGCAGAGTCTGCTTGTCCCTCTCCCTCTGTTCCTCCACCTGCTATCTCTCTCTCCCCCGCCCCCTGCTCAAATAAATAAATAAATAAATAAATAAAATCTTAAAAAAAATGCTTGGTCTACCTTCGGTTACGAAGTAGAAAAGAAATGCACCTAAAAATACAGGCCCAGGACCCAAAGAGCAGAAGTTTAGGCCAGTTTTTCCCTTTTTTCTTTGTCACATGGCTTTCTTTTACCAGAGTGCGACTGTTCTTGTCCTACTATTTATGAGACAAAGTCAATGAAGAGAACAGTCTGAATTATCAGGTAGCAGTTATCATCAAATATAATGTATTCAAAAAGCCATTCCTCATGCACATTACATTATGACCTGTTATTTCTGTAGTGTTTTCACCCTTGGAAGTTGCAGTGGAAATGGCAATTGCATTGAAAGTAGCTGTCTTCTTATGATGATGATAGACCCAAGGTTATATGGAGCCCAAGAACATGAAAGAGCTCAGGAATGGTGCTAAGGGCAAAGAGTTTACAGGAAGTCTCCTGGTGGCTTCTAAGATGTTGCCGTAAATCCTTGACCTGGCTACAAGGTCTCTGTACTCTAATCTTAATCCCTTCTCCAACCTCATCTTTCCATCATGCCTCCTCAACCACTCACAAGTCATTCTTAGCCAGATAGCTCTATTTGTAGACCTTGGAAAGCACAGTTTTCCCTCTAGTGCCCTAATGTTTGCACTTTAATCTACTTCTGCCTAAAATGTCTTCATTCTCCCATCCCCATTCATCCCAACTGCCCGACTGGGTAACTGCCACTCACCCTTCAGTACTCAGTTTGAATCCCAGTGCTACCACATTGTCAATTTAGGGTCCCTTCCTGCACAGTTTCATAGTACCCCTTGCTCACCTTCATAACACTCTGCAGTGGTGGTAGGGAGCAGAGTTTTTCAAAATATTTCCAAGGTTCACATGCATTACAATCTCCTCTGAGAATTGTTAAAACACAAATTTCTGGATCCCACCATGGTTCTACTGAATCAAAATCTCTGGTAATGGAGCTGAGAAATCTTTAAATATGTTTCCCAGGCAATACCTATCTATATCTTAGCTTCAGGACCACAAGGAAGGGAAGTACATTATTTGGAAGAGTGAAAATAGAGATTGAGGGTACTTTTGCTTTTTTTAAAAAGTATCAAGAGAGGGGGCACCTTGGTGGCTCAGTTCGTTAAGTGTCCAACTCTTGATCTCAGCTCAGGTCTTGATCTCACAGTTGTGAGATGATGTTTGAGCCCCACATTAGGTTCCATGCTGGGTGTGGAGCCTACTAAAAAAATATCAAGAGAATAAGGGGTAAAACATAATGATATTTTTAAAATGGAATATAACCTTTGCATGAGGGTAGAACCATCTACATGTCTGAAAGTCACAATTTCTTAGCTGATTTTTTGTTTCCTTTTCTAGTCTAGAAAAATGAAGTCGTGCCCTATACATGTCAATTCTATTCCTTCCTGCAAGACATAGAATAATGACTCCTTTTAAAAAGACAGGAGCAAAAGTGTGTGTGTGTGTGTGTGTGTGTGTGTGTGTGTATGTGTATTCAAGAGAAGTACTTTTAAAAGAGACATTTTAATTAACCTCAATTTAGTAGACAATGCTGAAACACAGGGGACTTCAGACACTCCTGACCCGTAGCTTTTTAGTGATAATGATGGTGATAAATGAGGCTGCACTCTCCAGTGTAGAAATACTTGCCACAGGCATGATTTCTCAACAACTTGCTTCCCTCACTTCTCACTGCCCCATATCAAGTAATAACGATGTAAAGCAGGAGAACAGAAAACCGAGGGAACCAATTGAAAGAGATGTAAAAGGAAATGAATATAAATGAGGTTGTGCAGCTCTGGAGATGTTTTTTAAAACTCAAATTCCAATGAAGATACTTTAGAAATTGGAATGACCCTCAAGGTTGATTCTGCAATGAGTATCCATGTTTCCTGAACAATTTTGGTGTTGTTTCTCAGGTTTTAATTAGCAGTGGTGCCACCCTAAGAGGATTCTCAGCAATTTCTCGCAGACTCCAGGCCATTTACTCTCATTATGAAAGTCTGTTTTCCTCGTTTCTACCTTATCATTGATCTTAGCATAGTTGCTAATGCCAACAATCATCTAATTATTTTCTGCGTAACATGGAGAATAAAAATAAGTTCCTCTGTAAAAGCCTACGACGTATTTTATTTTTTTAATGTCTGCTGGCTTTTCAGAAAAAGGGAAATAACCATATAGTTTTCTAAATGCTAAACTATTTCTTTATGTGAGTCAAAAACATTGATCTTGGCATGTTGCCTACACCAAGAAAATCAGTGCTTTGAAGGCAACGAGTGACTGACTACTTACATAGAGCTTGTTATAATCTCTCACCCCCTACCTTCTTGGAAAAGCAGAATTCACAGTGGTTGGTCAGAACCCTGTTTGGGGCTGGAACAGGCCAAGACCACTCAGAAGTTTCTAGAGCCAATTAAATATCCCTGATTTACTGATTTAATAAAGAAACTCTGTTTTCTGACCTCAGAGGGTCAATAAGAACAAACATCAATAAAAGGGAAATGTTTTCATTGAAAACATGGGGAGATCAAACACAAGGTTTCCAAAGTGATTCTGTGATGCACTAATTTATCAGTGAAATGGGCATGGTGGGTAACAACTCATCAAGGAAAAGAGATCTCTGTTCCACAGCCTTCAGACTATGCTACTTAAATTTTTACAGTCAGGTTACAAGCCAAACTGCTGAGTAGACCGAGACTCCTGGGCACATTTAGCTAGCTTTCAAAGAAACAATAGTTCTTTCTTTTATGTTATTTAAGTCAATCATGAACCTGAAAAAAAAATTAAGTAGCATCTTTTGCTGATAGCTGATCATCACACTAATAGACTTGTGTGTGTTGATCTCCTTTCTGCTACACTGATAGGCCCTGTGGACGGTTAAGGATTGATGAGATCTCGTCTAACAGATTTGTCTTTATACTTACTTAAAGAAGAACCTCATCAGAAGATCTGATAGTCTCAGTGACATGAAAACATGCAAATAATCTGCCATGTTTTTAAAGCTATTGGATATGCCTACTATCATAAAAGCAGGTACCAAATTCCATTAAAATAAAAATTCATAGAAGAAGAATCAAATGGTAAAGTGCTAGAATAATCCTTCCTTTTGGTTGTGGGATTTTGCATGATTATTATATCTTTCCTTATTATCATTTTTGAGCATTTATTTATTTTTTCCAAAGCTTTATTATGAACATTAATACAAACATATGGCAAAGTTGAAAGAATTTTACAGTGACCATCTATGTATCTACCACCTACATTTTATTAGTAACTTTACTTGTTTTATCATATTTCTATACATCTATCCATTCCTCCATCTACTAATCAATCAATCAATCACTTTTTGGATGTATCTGAAAGTAAATTACAGACCCTAGTACACTTTCCCCCAAATATTTAAGGATGCATATCAGGAGACAGAGTTCCCTGTTTGTTTAGTTTTTTTATTTTAATGTAATATTTATACAAATTAGAATTCATAAATGTTAACTCAAGATTCACTAAATTTTGACAAATGCATACAACCTCATCCTGATTGAAATGTGAACCCTCTACCAAGCATAATCTAGCTCCAGCCTGTTTCTCCAACTGCTGCCCCAATCCCTCATGTCCAGCTCACTCATCTTCAGTTGAAACAGCCCTCTTTCTTGCTCTCATACAACTGAGCCCCTGTTGCCTTCACAGCCCAAGCACAGGTTAATCCTTTTCTTCCTGCCCCTCCTCTTTCTTCAATTGCCACTTTTAAATATCACTTCTGTAAAAATGCCCTTATTTAGCATAATCCTCTCCAGTTCCATCCATGAACACTACAACAAAAACTTATGATGTACTACATGCTGGTTAATTGAACATAATATAACAATGCCCTTACTGCTTGTCCTTGTGGATTATGTCTTCCCAGTTATGCTCCATAATCATTCTTATCGAACCTCAAATTATACTTTATGGTTTCTTTATGTAATATCTGTGTACTTCACTAGCCTCTGAGCTCCTGATGGCAGGGACTCTATATTTCTAATTCACTATGCCATCTAACACAGCGCAACATAGTAGGTAGGCAGCAGATAACTGCTGACTGAATGAATTATGGTCTTTTTGCGTGCTTCTTTCTTAGACACTACTTGTTCATTCTACCATAACATGCCATATTATTTCTTAGCCCATTTGTATGTTTATCTTTTATCTCTTCCTGTAGACAGTAAGTTTTTGAGTTTTAATTCTTATTCACTCATTCATATACGTTTATTAAGCACCTACTCTACACCAGACATAACTAAACCCTGGGGCACTTGATAGGGAATGAGACAGAAATGTTTCTGTCCTCACCCCACAACAGGAAACAGGAAACAGAAATATAATGCAGCCTGAAAAGTACTTTGGCAATGCAAGAAGAGAAACCTAACTTGGATCAGAAGGGTAGGAAAGACTTACCATTGAAAGTATCCTCCAAGTTGAGACTTAGAGTAGAACTTAGTCTTACTATACTTCTTTTTCACACTAAAATTCAAGACCACCTTCTCTCTTATGTGTGAACTCCTTTCACTTTTATCAACATGGACTGTGGAGCACTTTTCCCAACTCGGAGAAAGAGCTAGTAATAATAAGGTGTCAGAGTGACTCTCACTTGGTTTCTGGCAAGTAAAATCCAGGACAAGTTCAAAGCTATGACTATATTATCTTTCTCCCCAATGGTTTCCTTCTTGAATATCCCACAGTGACTATGATGTTTCAGCTCAAAGGACTTATTATTTTTCTACTCTGTGCCCTGGAGTCTAGCTCCAGAATATGAAAGCACATTTCAGGGGCCACAGAAGCACTGAAGTCTGTCAAAGCCCGTTCCTCTCCAATATTTGCTAACTTTTCTCAAAGTACAGGAACACATCACAGGAGATTTTTGTCTTGCAGAAAAACACAACAGGAAATAGGATAGATTGAGTACATTTTGCATGTTCCACATTTTCACTTACTCCTTTAAATTCATTCATTCATTAAATGAATATAGAATCACATGCATGTTTGTCCTGACTGGTTTGGTAAGCACAGATTCCAGAGATAGAGAACAAGAAAGCAGACAAACAAAAGAGTTTTAAATATTACATGAATACTCAGCGGTCTTCCTGATTGTGATATCCCTTCTAGGTAAGATGTTATTTCTCAATGCAAAACAAATTCTAATGAATGAATCAAGTTGGACAGAGAGGCTGAAGTTCACTTTTGCATAACAGTAGATGGAGAAAATCAAGATGTTGCATATTAATCGTACTACTGTTAGTGACAAAACTGAACAGTCACCTCTTTTTACCATGGCACTCATCATCTTCAATGAGAAAGTTAGTGTGCCCATTTTTCAAATGCATAGTCAGTTCCACTATAAGTCTTGTTTTGAAAATGCGAATTCCCAACAGGGAATAATTTCCCACTTGATTACACATTATTGTTTATGTGATAAACAAGAGATGAACACAGAAAAGTACGTAACCGAACCTGCTACATAGGAATACACAAAAATCCATACACGTGTACATGTGTGCGCACGGGTACACACACACACACACACACACACACACATCCCTCACACATCTACCAGCTACTTCAGTTTACCACATGTGTTCCACATCTTGTGTTCCAGATTCCTGTAAGATTTCAGATAACTCTCCTTCTACCTACTCAATAATTTCTAAGCTGCAACTCTTCCATAAATAAACTTCAAGTCTCTTCCGTAAATAAATCCATATTTATTGTAGCATTTATGTATTTCTTAACCATGTACATGTTTAAAACTATGCTATTATTTTTACTAGGTTCCATCTTTATCTGTGTGTATGCCTAATTCAAATGTTGAGTGTTATGGCCCAACCCCATTTTTCCCATAAGTACTTGTGATTTTTATTTCATGATTTTGCATCGTGGGGTGAGTTTTAGGATCACATATGTTGTGTTATAGCAGAAACTATTGTACAATTATCCATTGCTAAGTGTGATTTTGATGAAGTACCTCTCCATAATTTAAAAGGGCCCTATGACGTTAAATGCAAATTTAACTTAAAATAATTTTTATTCTAATAATTTCCTGTGATTACCCATTTACAGGATTGATAATAACTAGGGATATAAGAAATTATAACTTGTTTGATGAAAAAAATTTCCAAGGAGAAAACTAACTGGAGCAATCTTTAACTACTAGATTAAAAATAATAACCCATAATCTGTTTCTTCGAAATTGAGAAAATGCCCCTTTATTATATAATAGTATCTTCAAAAAGTCCATGAATTATTTTCTTGGAGGTAGACTATTAAACTTTTCTGAAGCTAAAGAGATTCCTCAGTATAAGAGAGTGGGAAGAAAACCACAGTCATGAAATTAAAGGCGAATTGCAACCACAGTGATTGTTCAACTATTACACTGAACAGTGCAAAGATATACAGCTAACTACAGAGACTACTATGGATGAATGGTCTAGCTCTTGTTCTGGCATTTTTGAGTCAGCCATCTTACTAAAAATGTGAAAACGGCTTACTCATGACAAAAGGTCCTAGGTTGTCTCTGTTAACTAACTCTAAAAAGAACTTAAAAGAACACTTTCAAGCTACTAGTATAACAGAATATTTTACCAATATATCTTAGAATAGTGCTAGTTGCTCTATAACCAACAGAACTAAAGAAAGAGATAGGAAACCAATTAAGGAAGGGTGCGGGGCTACTGTCTCCGTGATATTATGCTCAATTTTTCCAGAACACAGTCAATATTATGATTTTGGAAATAATGATCTTTAATGCAATTTCATGGCTTATGTATTTTCTAGTGTCTATTTTCTATGAAAGATGTATCATGGGATTTTTATAATGCTTCAGTGGAAGCAGGAAACATTTTTTTGAAGTGCTCATAAACTCTGAATAAACTGCCTTTAATCAGACTTAGATTTTTGCTTGCCTTTTTCTTTCTTGTAAAAAAAAAATAGAGACTTAATATAAAACAGCAGGTCTGCAACTTTCTCACTAAGGAAATAAAGGGAAAAAAAACCTGACAGAGCAAATCCAAACCAATTAAGCAGAACAGAAACCATTTTAAAGTGAATAAAAGCATAGCTGAACATCAAATATAGGTCTAATATTGATGTGAATAAATTATGCAGCTCTAATTGTGAAATTTACATAAGTGTATCATGTCAATTCTAATACATTCATTATATTTTATTTAAAATATTATTAAAAATTCATATTTAGGTGGCTCTGAATACTGGAACTAGTGGTTTTCACATTATCATAGTTCTTTTGGTATAATCTGAAATTCTCAAGGATTCAAAAATGCAAGAGATTTTAAATTATTAGGGTCAATATTTTTATTTATTGAAAATTCACAAATCACAACATTATATAAGTGAGGAGATCAAAGCCTGTCTTTATGCTGTGGGATACTGTATTAGGAACTTGTAGCACAAGGGAAGAAAAATCTAGAGTTTTATAAGAAGTGTTAAATCATTGACAATAAAGGGTATAGCCCTTTTCTCCTATATAGATACTGATAAAACAAAAAACTATAAAAATAAACTACTGGAGAATTTTGATTAGCATAGATCACCATATTTTGTAGTGGGTAGAGTAGATAATAAGGACCAGTCCAAAGCAGAACTACAATTAGTTTTCTTGCAACACTGCAATTTAGCAGAGATGTTACTGGATCACTAGAATGATACTGCATTAATGATAAGGTCTCATGTGATGCCATCTAATTCTGTAATAAAAGCAAAAGCCAACTAAGAAAACTTTGCTAAATTGTTTTTGCAGTGTCAAAAGAAATAAAATAGAATGGCAGCATCCTTATCAGAGCCCAAGACTTTAGTGTGATTAATTTCACAATTTAGCTGTAGTTTATTTTGGTGTAGAGATAAAGGCAGAGCTGCCAGTAAACTTTGCACATTCATGCTTCTAAATTCATTATTAATCTGCATGGATTTTCTTTTCTATCACTGTAACAGAATCCATTGTAAAAGAAACTTTGCAGTAAAGGAATTCCATTTACAGACATCAGCACTGTTCTAGTAGATCAAAGTTATAGAGAAGCCTATCAACATAACTAAATATCAAATTTGTTCTTCCAGAGATCACTCTATTTTTAATGAGACATTTCTCATAAAGATAGTCCTGGACCTGAACTTGGAGATTCTACAACCACTTCAAAGTAATACAAGTGAAAATCAAAAACTGTATCTCTTCTTCCTCTAAAACAAAGCTCCCAAATAACCACCTATCACCATTTAATTGTGCAGATTAGAAGAATGAATTCCATGGCTTTGGAGTCAAGATGATTGTCTGGGAACAGGTGCCCTCTTAATAATTCAACCATGTAAAAGTCTCTTTTTGAAAAATCTGTAAATGAAATCATAAAAAATATATTAAAAAGTATTGTAGGGAGCAAAAATACACTATCAAAACAAAAGATAACTTGCAGAAAGTGCTTTTAACTTTTCCCTGATAAATAATGATAGCAAAAATGCAGTTATCACTCAAACATCCTTAAAAAGATAGGTATATTCTTATTATCTGCACCTCGTATCTGAGGAATCTAAGCACACATTATCTAAGGTGTGCTGGAACAGCAAATGCTTACCCTATGCAGAGCTTCCTTAAACAGCTGGATTTATTTTAAAATTTAAGAACAGTGGCACTGGTTTCTGAAGATACCTAGTTTTCTAGAAATGAGCTACAAATACCTTCTTCTTTTCATGTTATCCCTACACAGTGAAGTCAACCAGCAGTAAACTAGGGGCCTGTAGTACTAGGGTCATCCCTAAATGCTGTGTCCTTCCTTCTCCCCATGGGAAGATGACACAAGTTATGTGTCTATGTTTATAATCCCTAAATCCTCAAAAATTCAGATTTCAGTCTCCTGCCTTGTCATGTAGCAAGAAAAATTATACCTCTGGTGCATATCCAAGTTCACAGGCCACGATCAGCTTATTTTTCTTTTACAGGCCCTTGCAATAAGAAGTCCATTATAAATAGTCTTCTTCATCAAGGCTAGCCCCAACAAATAAATAATGAAACATCTTAAGCTTCTAGAATGTAAAAGATTTATAAGCATGGCTGGCAAGAATGATGTGAAGAAGGGTTCAGAGGCCATTAGAACCATAAACTCAAGAGGAAAAATCTGAATCATTTAGCAAAAATAAGAGTGTTAATGTGAGTTTTTGTTTTCTTTTTTCCTCTTCTCCTTTCTATGTTTTAAGCAAAGTTTATTTAACAACACACAAACAGCCCCTTAGTTATCTGATATGGTTAGGGTCATACATTTGCTTCTGATAGATGAAAGAGTAATATTTTCAGAAACAAAGTAATTTTTATTTGAACTATTTTTGAAGGAAAACTTGTAAAGAAACTATTATATATTTCCTTGTTAATGTGGTATGCTGAAAATGTAATTAAACCTTGTTTGATTTTTTAAAGCATCATTCCTCAAAATGCATTCTATGGAACACTGGCTTTAGAAGTGGGATGTTAATGGTATTTCAGAAAAAAAGTGTTCTGAAGTCAGATTAAATTTAGGAGATGCTCATGTCAATGTGGATTTTCCTAAAACAATGAACATTCTCATTTTGACTGGCTAATTGGGGGAAACATAAACCCATATGTCAGAGTGTGTAGTGACCCCAGAAGCACCAAGAAATGGAATGTCAATCTTTCTCTTATATCTCATGGCACTACTCCTTCACCAAGTCCTTACTAGAAGTTGAAATGTGAGAAAGGGAGAGAAAAGGAGAGAGTGTGCAAGAAGAGAGGACGAGCCAAGAGCATACATTCCCATGATACTGATTGTTTTCTCTTATTCATATTTCTTTCCTGTCTCCCAGCTCTCTGTGGCCACAATTTAGCCAACTGTTGCTATTGTTTTCGACTGGCAGTTCGACCACTTTTATTCTGTTTGGCAAGGTAGCTAGCTACCCTCAGCTACTTTTGCTGGTATTACTATACAGACATTTTAAAATCACAGATAGGCTTACCACTGTTCTACTTGGGTAGAGATGCCAGAAAGATATGTGATGGGATAAAGGGAGGCACCAAATTATTTTCAGTGGGAGATGACTTATCTGTGTGTTTATTGGCTTTTTAATTTTTTCCCTATGAGTTAGTACTAGAGAAGGGAATGGAAATGAAAAACAGATAGCCCAGATGAATTTAGTCACACTGAAAAAAGTACTTCGCTCTCTAAATGTGAGAAATTCAAACAAGATCACTTTTTTTTTATAACCTTCATTAACAGTAAGTTAGTAGGGATAACTCCTATCACTTACCATGGAGGGAAGATGCAAGATTCTCTCCAATTATTCAGTAGTCTCATAATTATTTCAAATATTGGTATGATTTTAATTGATAAATAAATAATTCATTAAGTGAGTATGAGTAGAAGGCTCTTCTTATTTCCTTACAGTAAAAAGACAAGAGTGCATCAATAGTGAGACTCACACACAATTTAAGGTATTATATATAGGTTTCAAAATGGTAGTAATTGTGATGGTTAAAAAAAGAAAATTAGAATTCTTAAGACCTGACACTAAGAAGATTAAAAAAGAAGAAGGAGAAGGAAAAGGAGGAGGAGGAGGAGGGGGGGAGGGGGAGGGGAGGGGGAGGGGGAGGGGGAGGAGGAGGGGGAGGGGGAGGAGGAGGAGGAGAAGGAGAAGGAGAAGAAGAAGGAGAAGGAGGAGAAGATGAAAGGGCAGCCGCAAGGGAAAGATTCCTGGAGTGTTTGAATAACATTTCACCATGCCTCAGTGAACTTTTGGAAAGTTCAGTGAAATGAAATTTAAAAGTGCTCATCAGCAAACAGCTCTAACATGGTTTTCTTTAATAAACTTACGCTTAGTGTTTACATCACGATTTTCATCTTCAGGGAACTTTACAAACATTAAGTAATTTTTTTAGCACTCCTGAGAATTAACAATGATATTTTGCATTTATAGAGTCACTCTTTTGAAGAACTTAAAAGAGATGTCACAAATATTAAATTTAAGCAATACTTAATTGATTTTTAAAAAGAGAAGAGGAAGAAAAACACTAAGAAAAACTGGTGAGGCCATTGGAAATAGATCTGATAAAACATTAGAATTTAGAATACCTGATACCTAAATTTGGTTTTTGACCACACAAAAGGATTCCCTCATGAAGGCAGTTTAAATTCAAGAGTGTTTGAGAAACTCGTTGAAAAATAGATACAGAAGGGTTATGTTCAATTTAAACCCACCAGACTCCATTTTTGCATTTCATTTCTATGCACTTCCTGAATGGTCAAATACGGCCATCTCATCATTATCTGGCTTAATGAAAGGAAGCAATGGCACTGCTAAATCAAGACATAATGTAAAAATCATTCATAATGGACTTTAAATGAATTTATTACTCTCCTTGCAGTAAATTTAACTTTTAAAATTGTATGTTTCAAAGATAATACTGAAATTGTTTTACATTTAATTAATAGTTGAAGGAGATCTCCTCGGTTAGTGGTAAGAAATCTATCCAAGGTGTTTTTTTCTTAGATCAATATTTAACTAAGAAAGACACTTCTAAATTACTTTGGCTAGGTGTTATTTGCTTAATATGTTACTACTCAATCTTTGTTTATCCTCAACAACTGCAAACCAATGTTTTAAAAATCTTGTAAAAAATAGGTGTAATCCCTATTTTCATATTTATGTGTATATATACACATATATAAATTATTTTATTTAATGATCACAGCAAAACATAAGTAGTGTTGTCACAGTTTTATGGATGAAGAAACAGATGCACAGTCATGTAACTTACCTAACTAGGATGATATCATCCTAGTGATGTAGTGAATGGTATAGTCAGGATTCAACGTCCAGTCTGCTTTAGGAGCATGGGCTCTTAAACACTGTTTCAGAATAAGTCACTTACATGAAGTCAAGTAGTGTAGGAAACCCCCAAGACCAAGAGATGCCAGGCAAGTAGATGAAGGGATAATTCAGCAGAGAGGAAAGAAAGGCAGCCTGGGTAAGTCCCTTCAAAAGCCCAGGTGGGAGAATGGCTTATAGAGTCTACTAGACATGTGCTTCTGTGTACTATATCACCATTTTGGGTCTCATTTACCTTAACTGTACAACTGCATGACTTTCCCAAAAAGAGAGGAAATTTGAAAGTCCCTACTATTTGTAACAACATGTATTTATTTTCTTCTGCCCCTGTTATTCGCAGTTAGAAAAATTTTGGTTAGGAAAAATAACAGCAAGCTTACAAAGAATAATTAGCAATGTATTCTAAATAGTTTGCTAAATAACAGTCAGTGTACTAAATAACAAATATATATAGAGGTATCCTTTATTTTTCTCTTAGAAGTCCCAGGCGTGAGTATATGTGCACACGCACGCACACACACACACACACACACACATTCATACAAAATATCTAGTACGTGTAGCTTCTTCTTGTGCTATTTACTATGCTGATATGTCTGGCAAGTGTTCCCTAGGTTTAGAGGACATAATGATGAACCAGACCGTTCCTGCCCTCAAAGAGCTTACATTCCAGTGGAGAGAACATGTAAGGAAATATGCTTATTGGAGACAGACTGAGCAGGAAGCTGATAATATTTCAGTGAGACTGGTCAGGAAAGGACTAGATGATAAGAATAAGGAAACATTTTGCCAGGAGGAGAACAGCTAATGCAGGAGGTTTGCACTGGGAATTAGCTTGGATAGGCCAAGAGACAGCAAGGAGGCCAGTGTGACACAGGAAATAGGAGACTGGTACACGACCAGACTAGAGGGGCCACCGAGAGACTAGGGAGGGACTCAGAGGCCTTTGCCTGTTTCTGCTGTTATTTTTCAAGTTTAATTAGAAGCTACTAGAGGGTAATAAACTACTTATTTTTACTGCTCACAATATGAATTAGTGTTTTAAGTACTATTTCCCAAAGACTTGTTAACTCTCAAGAGATTCCTTTGAATGACCTAATGAGACCAATCTGCTAGCCTAAATACACTTAGATTTTATATGAACAATCAAAGCTATTGGTCAGTCATCTTTCTCCCTCAGGCTTCTGTAAAATCCATAATCTTTAAGAATTTAAAAAATTCCTCCTTTTGGAACTTAATGAAAATTTTATATTCAACAATATCGCCCTTTTGTTATTTTATTCTTCAATTTTCAGTTTATACTTTTTTAGAGATACAACATAGAAATTGATGTCTCTAAATAGAATTCTACCAACTTAAAGTGTAGCAAAGTTTATTTGAGCTCTTTATTTGTTGTCTCTATTTAATATTGTTCCTTATGGGGTTTCTGTGGGATTATTGAATTTTAAGTCTAAGGGATAATAGCATTTGACCTGTTCCTTATTGTATGATACAAATACTCTATTTTTCACTAAAGATTAAATCAAGCTAACTTTACAAAATTTTTAATTAAATCATAGATGTTTTATTTTATATATAACTGTATGTCAGTCCATTAAGCCCGATCATCCTTTTCAAATACTGACAGAATGAATTCCTTAGTCTTCAATCATGGTGATGGCTATTAAAAATAGTACATCTCCATATACGCTGATAATCTACTCAAGTTTGATAGAACAAAACTTTCTCCATACATTATATTGGAAATATAATGTCTCTAATATATTGGAAATAAAAATGTCTCTCTATTGGAAATAGAGAGACAAGCAACCAAATTGGGGTTAACCTTGTTAACATGGAGTTTCACAGTGAAAAGAGCACTGGTTAGATGGAGACCTGCTCCTTATTAACCTCATTTCCCTTATTCACTGTGAGATCTTGGTAAGTCCACTGTGGGCCTCAGCAGTCCCATTTATGCAATGAGGACACTTGCCTGACAACAGGTAGGCATAATGGACTGCCTTATGAAGTCCTTTAGGAACCAGGACAATTAGCCAAGAGGACACTACATGTACCACAGGCTTAAGGAGAACAGTCCTCAGAACTGGAGCAGTGGACTAATAATTCTCTCCTCCACTGACTTCTGGAGCTCAGAGTCTAGCTCGGCTCTTCATGGGTCTTAGGGGGATTATCATCACTCTGCAAATCCAAGATTGTGCTCCATTAAAAAATTAACTGAAATATTATATTGAAGCAGTCTTCAATTATATTTAGAAATGTACAGAGAAGCATATAAACCGCGACTCTTGGTAGATTTATTCTAATGGAACCTTCACTGCAGGGTTTAATAACGTTGGAGGTAACTAAACTGACAGCTGTGGGGGCACAGCCATGGGTGTGTCATTCTGGAAAGGAAGGAGAGAGGGAATCCAATTTAAAAAAAGACAAAGCTGTCACCTCACTCAACTTATCTTCATTATTAGTTAGTTGCCTTTTGCTTTTCTATTTTTGCAAAGGAGAAGGTTTAGAGACAATTCATACATCATGTATGTCTCAAATTTCAGAGAATGCTTTACAAACTAAGTTACTAAGGTTTATGTTTTCCCTCCCTACTTATAAGGATGTATCATTTTCATCCTTACTTTTCTCTGCTTCATTCCATATGCCCCCCCTCCTTCTTTTCATAGATACATTAATTATAGGGATGAAACTTTTTTTTTCTTTTAGGTGAATAACAGTGAAAAAAGAAGGGCAACAGCTGAATGAAGTTTAGGTTTCTGTTCTCCTCCATCTGGAATCAAATAGGGCTTTTCTCTGTCATCCTGTGATAGCAAGTCAGCATGTAGGGTTTTGCTTTGTTTTGTTTGGTTGTTAATCGTACCCTGTGGCAGACTCAAGAACACCAAGTATGCAAATTCGGTAAAATGATACTCCTAGTAATGCTGCCTTATACCATCTAATCAAGCAATCGATCTGTAAATATTTATTGGTGTAGCAATAATATACCTAATACAAGGGGCATCACTTCAGGGGAGAATATATCAAGTTTTTGACAATTTTCTTGCTAAGATAAGCTTAAAAGCATTATAAAACAGAGAGTATATAATAAATCAATAAATGAGTTTTCTGAGCAATCTGAGCTAGAAACAAGAATACATTCTCTTTTTTTTAAGATTTATTTATTTTAGAGAGAGAGAGCATGTGAGTGAGGGTAGAGGCAGAGGGGGAGACTCCTCAGGCCGACTCGTCGTTGAGCACTGAGCCTGACCCGGGCTGAACCTCACAATCCATGAGATCATGACCTGAGCCAAAACCAAGAGTTGGACACTTAACCAAATGAACCACCTAGGCACCCCAAGAATACATTCTTGAAGAGGGAGGAAATAAGTCTTAAGTTAGGTAGTGCAGGATGGGGGTGTTCGCTGCTGGAATGGAGGACAGGGCACATTTGGGATGTGAATCCATTTTACCATTAAGATGATACCAAAGAAATTACTTATCAGGAATATCAAGTTTCTGGAAGATAACAAAAGAACCTGAAAAAAAGAGACTGGTTTTTAGAAAAGTAGATTTTATAAAGTATCAAGAATGAAGGAAGGATACACTTCTCATGAGAGTACCTAAAAGAGATGCCCTCATTCAGAGCCCATCTGTTCTTAAGTAACCAACAGTTTAACTAACAAGTTATTTACATTAATTTACTTTGATACAATAGATAAAATATAGTAAATAAGAAGAGCAGAGTGCAGGAAGAAGAAGCCAGAGGGCAATCTGGCAAACTGTGAAGATAGAAGAAAAAAAAATCTACAAAATAGTAGATGAGAATCCAAAAATCATTGTCTCAATCCATTCAGGGAAAATTAGCAGCCCATATGGTGATATACTCTGAGGGACTACATAGTATAATATTACAATTCTTACATAGAATAGTTACTCAACACTCAATAAGCTATGCTCAAAATGATGACTACTTAAGAAAATCTTACACAATGCTTAATATTAGAAGTCAGAGTAAATCTAGAATTACTAAATTAAAAAACCAGTATGACATGTCTGTCATTCATTATATTTTGTACAATAGTTCAAAACACTTACCATATGACCCAGCAATCCACTCTTAGATATTACCCAAGAGAAACGAAAATTTATTTTCACACAGAAACCTGTACATCAATGCTTATAGTGATTTTATTCATAATACCAAAAATTGTAGGCAACCTTCAGCTGGTGAGTGGATAAATAAACCATGCTACATCTATAAAATGGAATACTACTCAGGAATGAAAGGAATTAACTATTGACATACAAAAACATGGCTGAATCTCAAATAATTATGCTAAATGAAAGAAACCAGAGAAAGAAACTACGTATTTTATTATTATTTTTATATGACATTCTGGAAAAGGAAAACCTATAAGGACAGGAAATAGCTAAGTGTTGCTAGAAGCTGGGAGTAAGGAAAGTAACTGACAAAAAGTTGACGTGAAGAATATTTTGGATGTGAGGGAAATGTTCAATGACATGCTGACTTAGAGTGGCAGATCCAGGTTTAAATTTAGGCCTGCCTAATTCCAAATTCCTTAACTGTGTTGGCTACACAACTGTGGTGGTTTTATAACTGAATGTATTTGTCAAACCTCATAGAACTGTAAACTAAAAAGGATAGTTTTGATTCTATGTAAATTATACCACAATATTTTAAAAAATCAGTTCATTTTCTGGTGTATAAATGATGGCACATTAAATATGTCTCTTGACTGAGTAAGACTTGGGTGCCCTGTTCTATCCATTTTCACTGGATGGTCCTCACTGCATTTCTCTATTATTCCTACTCACACAGTTACGTAGACTGGGAGAAACTTACTATCATTTGTGCTTATTTGTTTCTCTGTCTGACCCAGTCAAGAATTGACTCCACATAAAAATTATTTTTAAAATATATTCATAGTATCTTGAACCATGGAAGCAAGATAAAAAAAAAATTAGCTCCTCTCTAGCATGTTGAAAATGTTGTATTTTATCTAGAAACATTTTCTTAGATTACTCTGAATCTAGCTTGTCCAGTAATAGCTTAATAGTTAGAGATTAGATTAGACTAGATAGATAGATAGATAGATAGATAACAGGTATTTACATAAAATTCAGTATCCAACTACTGTGCCAGGTTCTTAAAAAGATGAATATCTGAATTAAACTCTAGTGAGAATCAAAGGCCAGAATAATAGTTACTATTTATTGAGCATTTACTATATGTTATATATTTTGCAGAGCTACTTACGTATTTTAAGCTTGAAAACTCCCCTATGAGGTAGGTGACCTATATGTAGGCAAGGAAAACTCTACTAGAAAATTTAACCACTTGCCCAATGACACATAGCTAGTTATAGTGGCAGGGCCGAGATTAGAAATCAAGTCTGCCTAATTCTAAATTCAGTAAGACACAATGATAGACAACAGGAAGTCTACCACAAGGCAGACTGTAAAGAATATTGTAATAGAGGTAAAGAAATCTGCAGGAAAAAGGATCTTCCAGGAAGAAGGGACTTGGAGCTAGCCCTTCTAGGGTAGACACAACTCTGATAAATTAAGGTGGGAGGGACTTTATCAGGAGAGGAAGCAACCACTTTTATGCTAGCACTCTTCTAGCTAATGTAGAATTGTGAGTGCGATTTCTCCTGTGGTCAGGATTTGCCCTAACTCAAAAAAGAGACCTAAACCTGATTTCTGGACACTGTATTATGACTTCTATGAACTGGGGTTATAGGTCTATATGCAACACTTGAAAATCTTGTCACCAAAGACAAAACATACATCCTTGTTGGGCCTTAGTTCTCTCATCTGTGAAAGAAGTACAATAACAACATTATCTGTCCTACCTACCTCTTTTTTTTTAAAGATTTTATTTATTCATTTGAGACACAGAGATACAGAGAGAGAGAGCGCAAGCATGAGCAGGGAGAGAGGCAGAGGGAGAGGGAGAAGCAGGCTCTCCACTGAGCAAGGAGCCAGATGCGGGGCTCGATCCCAGGACCTGGAGATCATGACCTGAGCCGAAGGCAGATGCTTAACCATTTGAGCCACCCAGGCGCCCCTGTCCTATCTACTTCTTGAGATTGTCTGAAGAACAAATTAAATTATATATATATATGAATTAAATTTCAAATTCTAACAATAGTATATAATGGAGCTATTTAAGGAAAGACTGTCAAAAATGTCTTCATATCCTGCTTTCCTGGCCTACTGTTACCAGATACACAGTGCAGAGAAGAGCTCTAATGCAGTGTGGAGCTGACAGAACGTGGCGGCAACAGATGCAGATCTGTTCCAAGTGTTCATAATGTTCAACAGTGTGAGAAAGTGTGAAGCCATGGAATTTCCTACATATTTCCTTTGATAAATTACAACCACCAATAATGCCGGCAGATCTTTAACATGGAAATATGGTATGTAATTACACCTGGGACATAGATTTTTACATAGAAAGCTGTTAAGATTAACATTTTATCATTTTATGCTTTATATTATTTAAAAAGAAAATCGACATTTTAAACATTGACACTTTAGACCTAGTAGGGCCCAGAGGGAGAAACCGCATCTGATAACAAAAGGAAAAAAACACTGTGACCTGGCCCATCTCTAAACAGAAAATCAATTAAGCCCCCACCTTGATGAAGTTTTCATCTCTGGAATTCTATTTATTTACACTGTGGGTCCCCAAAAGCAACGAGAGAAGCACTGTCCTTTTCACCAACAAGAGGATGGTTATGAAACCATTCCTTAAATTGTCTATGTAGCTATTTTAATTATCGTGTCTTAGAATTAAAGTAATTCCCTTTTTCATTCAACAAATATTTACTGAATTCCTATTAATTTCCAGGAACTGGAATTAGACTGGGGGCTAGCAGTGACTAAGACAAGCATATTTTTCCTCATAAACTTGGAAACCCCCAAACTAATGTAGTATAGAGAACATATGTAAAAGTGCCTAATATTTGGCTTGACACATAATAAATTTGTAGTGATGAAACTTAATGGTATTAATATTGATTTCATACAATATGAATACTACATTTGAGTCATAAAACTATGAGAAATTTATAATCCAGTCAGTTAGTTAGGCATCTATGACAGGGTGTTTATGGCATTTAGAATTCTCCTTAAATCTCAATCTGGAAGTCTTGTTACTTTGATCCTGCCCGTAGCAACTGAATCAAATGACACATCTAAATAAATGGATCTACAGAGACCTTATTCAAAATGGCAGGCATTGCTGATTTAAATGAGGCTTGAAATCCACCATAGCAACTTGAAACTTTCCCTACTTACAGCTGAGTAAAGTGATGTTCATTTCCAGAAAAGAAACACTGACAGAAGCAATGTCATTTCTTTTTTTTTAAAGATTTTATTTATTTATTTATTTATTTATTTATTTATTTATTTGACAGAGAGAGACACAGTGAGAGAATGAACACAAGCAGGGGGAGTGGGAGAAGGAGAAGCAGGCTTCCCACTGAGCAGGGAGCCTGATGTGGAGCTCGATCCCAGGACTCTGGGATCATGACCTGAGCCGAAGGCAGATGCTTAACGACTGAGCCACCCAGGCGCCCCAGAAGCAATGTCATTTCTGAAAAGCAACTGAAACAAACAAACCATCAAGCTTATCCCTTCGTCTCTGAATCCGTCAAAATGTAAAATTGAGACATTAATGATACGACAGTAATGAAACACTAATGTCACTAATGGTAAAATAGAAAAATTAGAAATTTTTGACATCATAAATATACATCAAGAAAATACACACAGGATCTTAACATCTGCTAAATTTCAATAATATTTAGTTTTTTATTATTAAGAAAATATCTTACTACTTTTGTCTGAAATAAGATGGATGACAAGTAATAAAATACTTATAAAAAGGGCACTGTTTTATTTCCCATCCTAGTCAATCCAGAAAGTAACTACAGTTTTCAAGAAAGAATTCTTTCAGCAGGCATCTCATTAGTGCTATTATTAGCATTGTAATATACTGAGGTAAATGTTAAATGTAACTATTTCAGAAGCTGTATTTATTTTCCATCATATATGTCTTAAATACTTAAAAATTTTTGACAAAGAGTCATGTTTTCAAAAGCAATGTGACAATGATGGCTCTTGAAACATTATTAAAAGTTATAAGTCAGAAAAAAATGTGTTGGGGGAAAATAAGAAAAAGCAACCCCCAAATTTGGCGATACTATCTTTAGGCAAATAGTTGTGATTCTTTAGACATAGTGCATCAGTTAAGACAAAGCGGTAATGTATATGGTACATTATTTTATAACCGTCAGTTCTAAAACTTTGCTTCAGTGCTGCATATACTTTGTTTCCATATTTTAATTTTTCACCTAGAAGTAACTCTTCCCTCTAAACCTCTAATGAGAAGTATTGTTTAACACAAAATGAATGTGCTGTAATACTTTCTTTGAAATCGTGCAGTCAACTCTTTGCATATAACTTTCTAATAGAAAAAAAAAAAAAGAAATCCCACATACTTCATTTTCCCTAAAGAGCAGCATGAGATTTCCAATCCTCTGCTTGAACACATAAAATATTAAGAGCCAATTTTCAGCTGCACCTCTGTCACTTCCATTATCATTCTACACGTCCAGAGGTGATAATGGACTCTGTAAATTGCAGTCTTTCTCCATCCCAGACAACTGAGGGTTTCACCAGGGGACAGTTCCACACAAAGAGTGGCCCAGATGTATGTTAATGGCACCGAACGGCGGGCCGCAGACACCCCCATACAAGATAATGTGATGTGTTACCCAGAGGAAATTCAAAATGAACAGAAAACAATTTCCTTAGGAATTCAGTAAAATCAACAATGACCTGTTCTTGCTCACAAATCAAACATGTAGCACTATCTTCACAGAATCTTGGAAACAGAAGATTAAAATACTCTCCTAACATCCCACCTGTAAGGGAATTGTTTGTCTAAACCAACACAGAATGAAGGCTCATGGACACTGACATTGAAAGAATTATGGAAAAGGCTGTTATTTCCCATTGACTTTTTTCAGACATCCCAAACAGATCTGCCAGTATTAGCAGAATTATCTTCCAGCAAGAAGTGAAAAAAAGAGTGAGATAAAGGAAAATGTTTATCTTATTATTCATTGCTGAAAAAATACCCACCACACTCTGGTGGGCAATCTATCAGAAGCAAGCTGTCTTGTAGGAAACTGAATGGGGTTGACACTGGGTTTTTAAAAAGATTAGAGTTCCCACTATGTCATGCAAAATAAAAAAATCAAATTTTAGGGAAAATATACAGGAGGAAGTGATTTGGATACAGCTTTGCTCCCCTTTCCATAGGCACTATTCTAATGATATGTCTTACTCTAGTACTGGGTGAGTATTCATTGAACCCATCCACTGAGTACTGATGCTTTGGGCAGGAGGTGGGGCTGGGGTGGAAGACAGATTGTGCCGAGAGGAAAGAATGCCCAGACAAAGAAAAGAGACAAAATAAAATAGGTTGCTTTGCCCAGATAATCGAATGTAGCTCTTTTACATATTAGAGAGTAATATACACATATATAGGCAATATAGACAAGTGTATATAGACAATATAGATAATACACACATACATAGACAATATAGACAATACTTCATGACAATGTAGACAATAATATGTGTATATAAATACACACACACATAATCACTGCTTATATGCTAATAAAGCTAAATGTTGGCTAACTTAAGGTAAGGTCAATTTAATTCTTAAATACACTTCATGGCCAATTCTGTATTTTTTGAAGTAAGTTCAGGAAAGGCATACCTCAAAAACGACACAAACACATATGCGCGTGCACACACACACACACACACACACAAGCATACACAAAGGGGGAAAAAGAAATGAAGAAAGAAGAAAAAAGAGAAGACAAAGAATCCAGTATAATTATTTCCCTATTTATTAATCTAGGTAAAATATTATCCATGAGCAGCACCTCTTCTCTTCTCTCGCTTCCCCATCCCTTCAACAAACAGCAAGCATGCAAACGTTATGAGGGCACTGTGCTAAGCACTAAGACTACAGAGATTCCAGCCCTCAAGAGGAGACAGACAGCAGGTCATACAAGACAGTGTGGGACTTGCTGTGGGAGAGGTAAGAGAGAGGGATTCTTTGGATGACACGTTGCCATCTTTTTCGTTTTCAGGATTTATTCTTAGGATTTTACATCCTTCCCCTCCATATCTCTTTTCACAAGAAAAATGGGGTGTAAAATCAAGGCATAAACAGAATTTTAATTTATACATATTTATAATCAAAAGCACTGAAATCCAGGATAAGCAAAACCACAGACACAGGAAACGTATTAGTGGTTCAGGGGAGTGGGAAGGAAAGAATGGAGAGCCATTTCTTGAAGGGTACAGAGCCTTCTTCCAGGGTGATGAAAAGTTTTGAAACTAGAGACACATCTGTGAAGGCACTAAGAGCCACCAAATTGTATAGTTTAAAATGGTTAATTGCATACTATGCGCACTTCACCTCAATTAAAAAAAAACAATTGAAATATTTCATTTGGAAATTTGTGGTACTGTTTGAAATAGTTATTGTGAAGTATCAAAAAATGTACAGGATCAATCATCAGTCTCTTCTGTTTTTCTTTTTTTTACTCTCTCTATACAGAAAAGTGTATGATTCTCTTTGGAAAAAAAATCAGAAAATTTTGATATAATTGGGTAACTATAGCAAAGTTCATGTCTTTGAGATACTTTTTCAAGTTTGTAAGATTGTAATAATACAGTAGCATAACAGGAGGTACTATGATTACATATGTCAGTCTTCTCAAAAACTTTCTTTTCTATGAATTTTTAATGAAGCAAGTAATTTTTCAAGGTCATTAAGAGAGCAAGCAGTTACTCAGACATTACATTTGTTCACAGTTTCTTGGCAGCTTTGTAAGAAAACAAGCAAGTGGGATGTGGAGGAGGAGAAATGACGTACTGAAGAGGTGAATTAGAAGTACCATGTAATTAGCTGTGCATATACTTGACTGACTTTTTAACCCGGTAGAATATACCTAGGTATGCTTGAACATAGAATGGGACTTAGAATTAATCATCTTCTGGCTGCAATGGTCGTTAATAACATATACTTATATTTTTAAATGTCCACATTTGTAAAATTCATTTTCTTTTTTTTTAAATATTTTATTTATTTATTTATTTATTTATTTATTTGAGAGAGACAGAGATAGTGAGAGAGAGCCTGAGCAGGAAGGAGGGGAAGAAGCAGACTCCCTCCCTGCTGAGCAGGGAGCTGGACGTGGGGCTAGATCCCAGGACCCCAGGATCATGACCTGAGCCAAAGGCAGATGCTTAACCGGCTGAGCCACTTAGGCGCCCCTGTAAAATTCATTTTCTAAGGATTTCAAAGTGTCAGTATCCAAATATCTGCTAACCATTTATATATAATTTTATGATTAAGTTTATGGGAAGAACATCAAGAAATATACACTTATCAATATTTGTAGACCAGAATGAGATATTCCTTAAAAACCTGGAAATAACAAGAAATTATATTGCCTTCTTAATGTTAAACTATAAAATGGAAATTCAGTGGAACAAGAATGGGGTAGCAAAACCTATGTATGTATTAAAAATAGTGTCTCCATCCCTAGAGAAGGCGAAGGACCATTAATCATTCAGGGGATTACATGGAAAGGGGAGTCATAGAAGTCAATATTCAAAATATCTTTCAGACATCGTTCAGGAGAGTATGAACTTTGGGCAATAAACTTCAAGAATTTCTTCCCATTGGCAAAGTCATGTCTAGGCTGGAGATAGATGCAGGGGCTTATATTGTTCCCTTTCCATTAGCAAGACCTTCTCTACTGCATTTGGTGTCCCTCTGTAATGGCCCAAAGCCATATGATTTATCTAATTCTCCTTGCCCTGATTCCAAACAACATGTATTACTTTTTTTTCTATGCACATATGCTTACAAAGAGAAAATGCTTTTGTCATACAGACCATGATATTCTTGTCCTTGAGATATTAGTTCTTACTTTACATGAATAACTTGGCATTGCATATGATTTTATTTCCCATGTATCTAGACTATGGGGAGATAACGCACCACCATGGTCCAGGGCAGTATTCCACTCCATGTAATGTTCATGGTTTCCATTTTAAATTGGAATTTTGGTGGGGTGCCTGGGTGGCTCAGTCGGTTAAGCGTCTGCCTTTGGCTCAGGTCGTGATCCCAGGGTCCTGGGATCGAGCCCCATATTGGGCTCTCTGCTCACAGGGAGTCTGCTTCTCCCTCTCCCTCTGCCTGCCTCTCTGCCTACTTGTGCTCTCTTTCTCTGTCAAATAAATAAACAAAATCTTAAAAAAAATAAAAAAATAAATTGGAATTTTGGTTTGATATCTCAGTAAGCCCATGAGAGATGACTGAATCCACTGGTGTCCAAAATCAAAAGTGTGAGGGCCAGCCCTAGATGTTAGTTTATTTGCTAAGAGAATAACTGCTGCCCCATGAGCCTTGTGAGTGACAGTTGTGGGCTTTATCCCAGAGGAACAACATCTAGCCCCCTATATTGCTGAGGGACTGCACACAGGGGTACCCTTTCCCCTCAATTTTAATTGCCGTATGACGGTAATGATGATAACAAGGCAATTAAACCTTAGTTTAGAATATAGTATTAACAAATGGAGCAGACCACCAGCTATCTGAGATAAAAATCACAAAATTAAAGAGAAAATCTACTCAAGATAAAAAAAAATTACAATGTAAGTTAATTTTACATTTAAATTCTCTAGATATGAAAAAGGTGTATGAGTAGGATAAGAAGATTGCAGGAAAGTCAGTTGTAAGAATAGAGAGCTTGCTGAGTTGAAGGAACTTAACCATAGCAATGGTAGAAACAGACTAATTTGCTTAGATAAACTCAACTGTCATAAGTCTGTGCATTGTCATGGACTGTGTCATTACAGTCTTCTTAATTTTTGTATGCAAAAGATTAATTTAGTTCTGATATTCAATGCAAACCCTTAAAGTGAAGTAAATGGCTTTTTTAGGCTTGATTTTTAGATAAAAGATACTGTCTGATTAAAAAAAAATCTTAGAGCCAAGACATATTAAGGAAATTATAAATATTCAAAGACTTATCCAAAATTTGGACATTAGAAATTTCAGGTGAATTGAAGAAGGTGAAGTTATGTACCTATGTACAAAGAGGAAGGTTTCTTTTTTTAAAAATATAATTACACATTCTGTTACATTTAATGGGCATAACACATTCATTGATAGTTAAGCAAATACTATTAAAAGATTATATTTCTTATACAAATCGGAGATAGAGATTTATTTGTTTAGAAAATTAAAAGCAAACGAGAGTATTTTCTAAGTCCATAAGTACTTAAAACCAAAAATATTTAATATGAGTAACATAAGCAATAAAATATGTTCCCAAAAATACAATGTACTTTATATACATGATACTACTGAATGAATTCCAAATCAGTTGACAATTTAAAAATGCCTTCACTTACATGTTTACATACACATTCAAAAATAATACAAGTCGGGCGCCTGGGTGGCTCAGTCAGTTGGGTGACTGCCTTCGGCTCGGGTCATGGTCCTGGAGTCCCGGGACTGAGTCCCGCATCGGGCTCCCTGCTCAGCGGGGAGTCTGCGTCTCCCTCTGACCCTCGCCCCTCTCATGCTCTCTCTCTCTCATTCTCCCTCTCTCAAATAAATAAATAAAATCTTAAAAAAATATATAAGTCATGCTTCTTGATAATGTTTTTTTGAGTTCATTCAATCTGAATTCAGAAGCTTTAGGAATACACTCATTTTCTGTTATTTCCCTTCTGCAGACCTGTTATGTACATGAATTGTAAATAAATATTTTTTATAAGAAGAGAAAGGAACCACTTTCCATATAGAGCACACATTTGTGATATACTCTGAAAAAATGTGTTTCTTAAAATAAACAAGCATGAACAAGAGAACTTTCCTTTATCCTCTTTATCCATCCGCTGTCAAAGAACTGTGGAGACCATATCAAACATTCTGTGCTTTTTTTTTCCCCTAAAGACTTAAGTATTCATTTTATAGAGAGAGGGGAGAGAGGCAGAGGGGGAGGGGAAGCATATTCCCCACTGAACAGGGAGCCTGACGTGGGGCTGGATCTCAGGACCCTGAGATTGTGCCCTGAGCTGAAAGCAAGAACTGGACACTTAACTGAGCCACCCAGGAGCCCAGACCGTATCAAACATTCTTACCACTTCTGTCACTTTTCATTTGTCTGGGAAAGGCACAAGAGAAAATAGTCCAAGAAACCAGTGGGACGACAGCACACTGCTTAAAGCCCTCTGGTCTGCACTCACATTTCCTATTTGTGCATTTAATGCTGTTGATATTTCAGCACAAGTGGTAACAGGATAAAACTGATACTGTTACCTATTTAATTCTGAATCCTTAGTCACAAACTTTGGAGAGAAAGAGAGAAATTGCGATTTACAGTGAGAGAGACAGAGACAGAGATTCACTTTGGAAGAACTGACAGCCAGCAAGAAAATGGGGACTTCAGTCCTACAACTGAAGGAGCTGAATTCTGCCAATAACCAAAGACCTTGGATGTGAGCTTGAGTCCCAGAGGGCATTATAGCATGGACTGACACCTTGATTTCAGCCCGAGGAGACCCTGAACAGCAGAACTTGCTAACCCAATTCCAGAGTTCAGTCCTACAGAACTCAGAAATCTGAACAGCTTTCTTTATGGGGCTAAACTAGGGGAGTTTATCCTTAGAAGTGAGTCCAAAATCTTCAGTCTAAGATCCGTTTGTTTGCTTCATAAAGAATAGGAGGAAAAAAGTGAATAGTATATACAATATAGCATCTGATGTCTAAGAATATTTACTTATGATAAAGATATCTTTGTGTTTTCATCCACATGTTCTTTATGTTTTTTTTCTGCTTGAACACATGGCGGGGGGTGTGTGGGTACCTTTTATCCCCTCGCTTAAAAATTTTTTATGACATTATTTCAATACAGCTGATAAGAAAATGAGGCTCCAAACTGCCCATTATTAATCTAGGACAGATTTTTTTTTTTTTTAGAGGTTTAGGAGTTTCAAACTAACAAAAGTGGAACCTAATATGAACGGGCCTGACCCATACTATTACATTTGAAAATATTACCATAACATTTCTGCTTCTGTTTTGGCCATGAAATAGAGGCCACTGAAATAAAGATTACATTTCTCCTTCTGTTTTGGCCATGAAATAGAGGCCACTGAAATAAAAAGATGGTTGAGAGGATGATTACATCACATCTTTCTACCAACAGCATTTTTTACTGGGTGTGATTTTTCAGTCAGGTGAAAAATAAACATGAAGACAGATATTTCTGCCATTTCCTTTACGTGTTTCTCTTTTCACAGAAACTAACATATAGTTTCAGTCTGCCTTTTCCATTTCTTCCTTTTTCTTTCTAAAATTACAAAATTTGTCTCTCATTGTTTCCCTCTCAATCTCAAGATATACAGCCCCTTACTAGAGCTAACTGAAGACAGGAAAAACTTCGGTGAGATAGCTTCTAATGCCTTTCAAAGTTAAAACTCTCATTTTTTTTTTTAGAGTAGGTTTATTATAAAGATATGCCTTCTCTGTCACACAGGTAATTTTGATTTAAATGAATAAATGAATGATAATGATCCGATTTTTATGGAGTCCTTCCTATATAGTTTTACACGTAAACTCCTCGAATCCTCATGATTCAGTAAGTGCTAGGATTACTGTTATTTAATAGAATACTGAAGTTCATAGTAGCCCCCAAATGTAAATGATATAGTAGGAATTTATATCCATCAATTTAACTTTTATCCCAAAATTTTATCTACTAATATATAAACAAATGAATTCTAAAATTACAATTTACTTTGGCTTGCGCTAAAACGATTTCTGCGGTCTCTTGCAATTCCAGAAAAGTTATGTGGACATTCCTAGCACCTTTTGATTTATACTCCAGCCAGCCATGTAGGAATTTTCCTGGGTTGTTTACTCACTACATCTCTTTTAAGGAAAAAATATAAAGTTAAAAAGAAACCTGTGTCCCATTTGAAAGTGTTTCTTCGATTATAGGCAAAAGTACTACATGGGTTTAGTGTTTCTCCTGTTCCTCCCAACTCTTGAATTTCCTTTCAAATTCCTAGTCTTTTCCTATATTTAATATAGAAAAATACACTTGGAATTCAATTCAAGTCCTTTCATAGGCATTGTAACTGTTGTTTTCTTTAAGAACTGACTTTGGTTTGTATGTAAAGACTAAAAAAAATCAAAACATACAACATCATTTACTCAATTGACACTATATCATTCCAGTATCAGTGTATTAAAAGTCCTTAAAGGCCCATTCAGGCATCAGACTATCCTGGCTCCAAACCTGCCATTGTCTATTTTGGTTCAATAATGATTATGCACACGTCATTGATTGAGAATACATCAGACCCAGAAGTCACAATGTAAATGGACAAAATACAATAAATGTATACAAAGAGACTATAATTACAACCCAGTTTGATGCAATGGATTTGATAAACTTCTTTGTAAATTGTAAATATTCTAACAACCTTGTGAATGACCCTGCCCACAGTTTTATCAATGATAATAGAATTGGAGGCACAATGGTTAATGGGGATCCAACTCCATCTGAAGTTAATGGGGGACTTGAATGTGGCATTAACTCATCTCATATTGCAATGATGGTGGACCATGTGATCCCAGGATGGCCTAAAAGAATTCCCCTAAAGGACTCTTAATATAGAAAAGCAATTATTTATTGTGATAGTATGCATTGCAATACAGTGTGGTGCACATTCATTTCTTTAAATAACACTGTTCTCAATTTTGCATGCAATTAGCATTCTTAGAAATATCTTTCTAAGTATTTTTCAATAATTTTCTACAGATGTAACATATTTATTCTTATTTAGGGATCTGGAATTTGTATGAACTATAATTCATGTAACATTAAGCACCTTACCTATGATTTCAAATAGCAACTGAAGTTATTTTTCACAATAGCAATGAGTCAAAAATACTAAAACAGGTACTAAATTCAGATTTCATTATTTATTGTAAAAGTGAATTTTTCTTTGGTTCAAATATAAGAAATCTGTATTTTTTAAAAAGGAGGAAGAGTAACAAGTTACCAGGGAGCCCCCTATCAAGACTGTCTTGGGTAACTATACCTTATATGCCTGCTTCTAAAACTGTCTGTATGAGTGGTATCAAAATCTAAACTATTTTTGTAAAGTACAAAGCATGTTTTGCAATATTCCCTTGTGATAAACTTACTTTTTGAAGAGTTCTGGTTATACATATGGATACATATATAAATATTAAATTTAAAGTAATCATAGCTTTATATTATAATAGTTAAACATTTATATATAGAATATATATTTATAAACATATTAACATACAATGTATAAGCATATTTTTATATATTAACATGCAATAACATTATAATAATACCTTTTCTCTGTGGGATAAGTTAAATAGCAAACGTGATTATTTCTCTTTTGGCCAACTCAGTGTCAACTGTTTATGGATCTTAATTATAGCTACAAAATCCCTTTTGCCAAATAATGCAATGATGATGGCAGTTATATCCCATCATATTCATGGGTCTACTCACACTCAATGGGAGAGGATTCTTCAGGGTGCTCACACTGGGAGGAAGTATTTCTGTGGGCTGTCTTAGAATTCTCCCTACATTTCATGTCGATGAAAGATGCTTGTTATTTACAAAAATTATAAGCACATGATATTTTCTACATAGGCACAATGGATGGTTTTAAATATTTCAGATATTTTCTGATAATCTGAAATATCACATTCTGAAAAGCCACATTTTATTATTACAGAAAATATTCATAATTCTTAACTTTAAATTACTGACAGGAATAACTATTCCACTCAGTTAAATACTCTCTGATGATATAAACAGGTCATCTGTTTATTCTTTCAGAAAGACTTGAAGGGAAGACTTCTTAATGCAAAACATCTCTTCCTCCAAGGATAGCATAAGGCATGAATTTATAATAACTCACACACTGTTAGACTCATTCTTCCCATAAAGTTAAGAGGCAGTACAGTCCTTTTCCAATATAGAGCAGAAGGCAAGAATGAGTTGAATTGATGTCAAAAGAGGAAAATCAGAGAAAGAAGTCGTTACCCTCTTTGTGATTAAAATTCTGTATTATAAACACATTATACTCAAATGTAGGTATAAAAATGTTCTCCTAAGTCAAATTAGAAACTGTTGGCTCATTCAAAACACAATTAAAAAGAGAGAATGCAGGATTCCCATTCATCTGAAGACGGACTTCGGTTTTACCTTAGAAACATCACTTCAAGGTGACAAACGGGATTCACAGTAGTGTTAAGAAATGATACATTCTCACTATTTTCTGGTCAGTTGAGTTGGTTTCTGTCGCATTATCCTTAGTCTATTTCTGTAAAAAAGAAATCACTAGCAACAACTCTGGGTCCCTAATGGGGCAGGTCCACCTTCCGCTGCACGCGCTCGGACCCGGTGTTTTTCTCCTCCCTTGCGTGACCCCACGCTGCCACCGAAGAGGATGTCAGTTGGAGGGGACAGAGCGGACGCAGGCAGAGATTCCGGACCATGCAGGTAATGCTGCTGGTGAAATCACAGCGCTTCCCCAGCTGGCTCACCATGGCCTTCCCCACACGCAAACGTGGCCAAAAAGGAGGAAACCCTTCACTTCTTTGGATTTTCTCAGTTTTATCTTGTGGTGATAGGATTGGCAGCTGGAACTATTTATTGACTTTTTACTTGTTTACCGATTCCCACAATCCTTTCCTCAATCAACTCGACAGAACTTTGGGGTTTTTTAGGTGACGGAATAGAGGGGAAAAAGGATATGCTGTAAGACCATAAAGAAAACCACGTTCCAGGCGCCGGGGTGGCTCTGCTGGTTGCGCGACTGCCTTCGGCTCGGGTCATGGTCCTGGAGTCCCCGGATTGAGTCCCGCGTCGGGCTCCCTGCTCAGCGGGGAGTCTGCTTCTCCCTCTGACCCTCTTCCCTCTCGTGCTCTCTGTCTCTCATTCTCTCTCTCTCTCAAATAAATAAATAAAAAATAAAATCTATTAAAAAAAAAAAAACACGTTCAAAAATAGCTGCCGGGGCGCCTGGGGGCTCAGTTGGTTAACCACCTTCCTTCGGCTCAGGTCGTGATCTCAGGGTCCTGGGGTAGAACCCCGCATCGGGCTCCCTGCTCAGTGGGGAGTCTGCTTCTTCCTCTCCTCCTGCCTCCTGCCCAACCCCACTTGTGCTGTCTCTCTCTTTCAAATAAATAAATAAAATCTTAAAAAAAAAAAAAAGGCTGTTGCTACTCTTTAACTGTTCTTGGATGGGCAAAGTACTTCCCCAATACTCGCTCATTTCTCCCTCCCTCTCTACATAAATTGCTTCTGTTTGACATTATGTATGTGTATACTGATTATACCAAAGTGGACACACAGTAAATAATTGTAAATTTAGACAACAAAAAATGGAAACATGGAACATTCAAACCAGCCACAGGACACTGGTACAATGTACACTCTGAATTTATTTATAAACCCAATAAATATTCACTGAGTGATAAATATATTCCAGATGCTATATTGGCATTAGGGATCGAATCATAAGCAAGACCCATTCCCTGCTCATAAAGGCCCTTTTTAGTCTAAAAGCTTCGTAGTGGAGAACACAGTCAAGTTAACCTTGAATATAAAAATGCAATCCTCAGGAGTAATTCCTAGTTCAAGGGTAAGCTTCTGTAATATAGAAACACACAGGAGGTAATTCTGTCTTAAGGGAAAGTCAGAGAAAGCTTTCCAGATGAAATGAGAAGAGGTAAGATCTGTAGTATTTTAAATCTTTCCCAGAAAAACTTACAATCATTATTAACATGTATCCTGGGTTTATGTGGCAAATTTAAAAACAATTTATACAGAGGATTATCTTCCAGTGTATTCAAATAACTAATGAACGGCCCTCCTCTTGTTGACAGGTATAGCCAAGGAATTTAAGTGTACATGTGAGTGTACTCTTTGATTTTCCAGATTGCTTGGTTAAGGGAGACAGTCGCATCACATACTGTGAAGTCACCTCACACTCAGGCACTTGAACGTGAAATAACACACAGTTGGTAAACGGTTAAGGGTCATGAAAGGGTGAAGGCCTTGAGGCTATTCTGCTAGTCTTCAAATCTTGGAGGGTGGCAGTGTCTTTGATCTGTCTGCCTTTTAAACAAGGAAACCCGGAAACATCTCAGATGATCATTTGATGTGTTTCTGGTGGGGCAGGTAGTCCCCAGCTGCCACCTTCCAACATGCGGTGCTCTCCCACAGGCTAAACCCTGGGCTTTCATGTCGGAGAAAAACCAGGCTTCCAGTCACATGGAGGAGAAAGAAGGGGCTGATGGAAGAGGTCAGGGATTGGAACAGCAAGCAGGCTGTGGGATCAAACTGCCACCTTTGCACGGGGACATGTGGTCCCAGGGACTGTGGAGACGCTAAGTGTGCAGAAGCATCGCCAACAAGTGAGAACAAGAGGCTTCTGTTGCCAAGAGGAATGGTGCTCAGGAAGAAGTAGGGTCAGGAGAGGTCTCAGCGTCGGAAGACACCAGGCTCTCCTGATTTAGAAGGCGAGAAGCCCAACTGTGGTGAACGTAGAATAAGGCACCAGCAGAGGCTGAGCTCCGACAACAAACCGTGAGGCAGAAGGATGCACACACCCATTGTAAGGGGAAGCAGGAACGGGAAACATACAGCAGAGGACAGGACTGCAAGCCTAAGAAGTCACAGAACTGAACCCACCCCCGCCCCCCAGGAAAAACTGATAACCTGCATCATGCCCATGACTCGGGGGACAAAGAGGCTATGACAATGGGGCATATTGTAACCCTCGGAGTACTGCAAATGCAAATCTCTGCCTATGCCTTGTAGCAGCACTGACCCACATTTAACTAGCAATTCATTTACTCAGCAGACCTATGTTGACTCTATTTTCAAGCCCCAGGGCTGGGTGCTCCACACACGAAGATGAATAAGAAGCAAGTGCTGCCCACTGGGGACAGTCTAGGGGATGGAAAAATGGAGGTTTCTGTCCTAAGTATTTTTAAACTGAGAAAATCCAAAGAAGTGAAGGGTTTCCTTTAAACTCTACAACTATATTATTAAATCATTAATATGCAGTGAATAATAGATTAAGGAGCCTTTTAATAAAGTGATTGCTAACCCTTACCGTAAACGAGCTTTCTCAGGAAGTGCAAGATGAACTATATTAATATAAATCCTTTTATAGAAGCTGAAAATATGAGCTTACATGGAGGGCAATACAACTTATAATTCCCAGGTACCATTTTTATCAAATCGCCAAAGAGTGTTGGATCTGTGGATGACAAGAAATACCTCATTTTAGTGACCTAATCAAATCTAGTTGGAAGGTATTACTACTGAACTACACCATAATGCTCATCTGAAAAGCTCTGTATTGGCTTACTTTTAAGGAAAAAATATTTGGTGAAGGCTACGTGGGCCTGCTGGGAGGAAGTGGAAAAAGGGGGCATCAGTAGCAGGCTGCATAATAATGAAGTGGTTCCTACGGAAATGAAATTGTTACTGTTCGTTTTTGTCATTTACAATTGATTCATGTGCTGCATCTGGCATTTTAATCTTAGCATTTGAGAGCCATTCCATCTTTCTTTAAGACATGAGAATTAGTCAAAGACAGGTAAAAAGGACAAGTATTGAGCACAGCACCATTAAGAAGAGTCTGATTAGAGAAGTTTCTTTCCAAGCCTTAGGAATTGGTATTCGATGGTGTTCTGTATGGTATGTGAAAGGCTTTTTTAAGCCAGCAAAGTAAGAGAATCTAAAATAGTGCTATTTTAAATTCTTTAACTTATGAACATAATCACATGTGCTCATGCATTATCCACAAGAAAGTAAAATTAAATACAGGGTAACATTTCACTAATAATACTTACCAATGTCAAAGACACATTTCTTAGTTATAAACAATTCACATCATTTTGCACTTGAAATAATTTATGGGAATTACTTGTTTGAATTTCTCTTGTAAATGATTGTCTTATTTTATTTCTTTTTTTTAAGATTTTATTTACTTATTTATTTGACAGAGCACAAGTGGGGGGCGGGCAGCAGAAGGAGAGGGAGAAGCAGGCTCTCTGCTGAGCAGGGAGTCTGACATGGGACTCGATCCCAGAACCCTGGGATCATGACCTGGGCCAAAGGCAGACGCTTCAACTGAACCACCCGGGTGCCCGGACTGTCTTATTCTCTTACCATAAGCATGAAAACAATTCCAAATAGGCTTTGTTTCAACCTGAGTCTATTGAGGCTGTCTTCCTACCTATCTTTTGTATAAATTATGAAACTTAAAAAAAAAGGTAAAAATAAATAAATAAAAGAATCATTTTCAGAACTTAGAAAATTTACTAGTTTCCTGAATGAGGTTAAGTGCTACATTTCCACCTTGGGCAAAGTAAGTGAACCTGAAGAGTTTTAATGTTCAAATGAAATACCATAATCGGGTGTTAAATAATGAAAAAGAAATTCTTTCGGAGCTTTTCACAGGAAGATAATCCAGGCGGAGAGTAAGTACGTCCCCAGCGATAGTGAGAACCAAGTAACTGCCTGACATCCTACTACAAAAGCACATAGTTCCAAATGAAAACTGTATGGGTCACCAGCAGTCTATGTTAAGTAAACAATAAAAAATTTAAAACGAACAGACACAAAGACTTAGGAACACTGATGAGTAGAAGCGGGTAAGTTATTTTGAGGAGAGTCCCTGTATCAACCATTGCTGTCAGGGGAGAGCTTTTCATGCCACACTGCCGTCCATAACTTCCATCTCCCAAAAAATGAAGGAATGAAGACATTTAACTGAAAACTGTCATATCGGCACAGTTTGTTTGTTTGTTTGTTTATTTATTTATTTATTTATTTATTTATTTATTTATTATTGGCACAGTTTAAAGTAGATAATTATCCAAATTCTCTGATGTGATAACAGGAGATTAGAATACCTGGTCTCTGAAGCATCTCTGAACTCTGAAGGTGTATGAATCATTGTGTGGGGTTCACAAAAAAAGTTCTAGTTCCTCCATACATACTGACTTTTCTTCCGTGTAAGAAGGAAGCCAAATAGTCTTTCTCTTACTCCCATCCTTTCTGAACAGATTTAGTGGTTCTTTAAGGTAGATCTGCACCATCATTTTGGGTAACATGTGGGATGGATAAAAATGAATAGAGAATATTCAGTAGTGTATTTTAGGATCTACAGCAATTTATATCCTAGAAATTAGAAAACCTATTGGTGACAAATATATATATAAATGAATCCAAAGCACCCAGGATTTTTTTTAAAAAAAGCAATAGTTTGTATTTGCACATTTTATTTCCTTTCTAATTTCAGGACCAGAACTACAAATGAGTGATTTCTCCCATGTTGCAGGGCATGTGCAGATTTCCTCCTCTCTGCACCTCTTCACAAATAGTCAAGGCTTCTCTCGACCATATTTTGACTGTAAAATTGGACTTCCCCATATCTCACCCTACCTTTTCCTAGGTGCCAAGATGCTAATCAAGTAAACTGGGTTATTCCCATGGGCCTATATCTGGATAGCAGCTATAAGTGTACATTTCAAAAATAGATTTTTACATATAAACTGAAAACTTTAGCTCAGAGACAAGGAGAGATATTTTGAAGATCTCCAAATAAGTATAACTATGTCTAACCGGAATTTTTGCAAATGACAAGTTAAAGTTTTGACATTCTTAGCTCAGTGAATATTTTTTCCCCCTCAGTGAATATTTTAATTCACTTAATAAACGTTCATTGAGCACTTATGCGATGCTAAACAATACCTTAGTGCTGGGGATCCTGCCTTGAACAAAACAGGCAAAAATCTTGGCTTTTATGGAGCTATGAAATCTACTTAAAGGTACACAATAAATAAGATATGTAATAATAGGTAATGGACATATAACATACTCCCCATAAGCTCCACATAAGTTGGATAGGAATTAGGAGATAAATTGGGGCACTTGTAACTTTTATAACTAATCTTTAAAATTAAAAGAAATAAATTAATTTAATTCTATTTTCCCCTAGGATAACATTACTGGAAGCAGAGCAAGAAGAATAAAATATTGGCAGTAAAACTTTAAATGTTTAGGAAACACATCCCAGCCTTTGGAGACATTGATTAATTAATTCTACAGGTTTCAGCACCTACTGGTATCTGCCTAAAATCTATGTTTGGGTTGAACTATGGATACAAGGGTAAATAAAATTAAAAAAAATCTCAACCCTCAAAGGAAACTCCTACTATTGTACTTGTAAAAACCTTTAATAAACCTCATTGTTGTGTTAATTTCAGTGACTAGAGATATTTTCTGTCTTAATAAACATGGTGGTTTTAAGATATGTCCACAAGTTCTTTGGTGCATTTTAATTGTGGACTGGATCTAGTGACTCCCTTCCAATGAACAGAATAAGGTGGATAGGAAGGTGTGGAACTTTAGAGAGTTGGTTGTATGAAAGGCAGTATGGTTTCCGGCTTGACCTCTTGCTCTCTGTGGGATCACCTGCTCTGTGGAAGCCAGCTGTCATATGAGGATACTTAAGTCATGATGAGCGAGTACTCAAAGTAAGGTTATTTCATAATAGGTTTTGAGATGGCCTGGATATTTATCAAATTTTATGCTTAACAAACATTCATTACTACAGTAGGAAAATAAGCAACCCTCTGGTTTGTTAAATATTTTAAAAAGGTGCTGAAGAAAACCTATTTCCAGCAAGTCCAAGTTACCCTTATGGTCTATTTGCTTAGCAAGGCAGAAATTACTAATTATTCTGTTTAAATTGCAAGGACCTGCACTGTTAAAAAAGAAAAAAGAAAAAAAGAAGTATGAAATATTTAATCTCTCAACAAGATAAATAGTGCTGAAAAAGTTCTAGCTATCTACTGTGAATGTCGGGAAACACTACAATTTTTTTTATTCTTATCAAAGAAAAGATACAAAGATAAAAACCATGATCCAAGTAAAATAAATGCAAGTTAGAAAATTTTAAAAAATATCCTTCATTCAACTTCTTAAATTTAAATATAGGAAAAATGACTGAAACTTAAAAATGACTGATTATTTCTATGGAGGCCAAGAGTAGGAGAGGGACACACAGTAAATCCAGGAGTGAGGAGGCTGGAATTAAAAGCAGAAAAAAAGATTTTCCTTGGAAATGGTGATTTTGGTTTAAAATTGGATGACTAAAAATAATACAAATATATTATAACTATAAATAAATAAAGGCCTCAAGTGTCTCTTAAATCTAAAAAAAAATCTAGCTCTGCAGAAAATAGAAATCACAGAGCATATTTTGCATATTCTCTATTTCCTTAAGAATAGGAATATGTGCTATTATTTACAAACCTATTCAAAATTTTCAAAGCCTTTGGAATTTGAAAACATTCATGTACATCAAAATATCTGAAGGAATATCAAACCAAATTTAATAAATAGACCAAAATGGAAAATATCTTGTAGCTTCCATTTAATGGCTTTGCTGTAACAGTCTGTCATAGATGTGTTATTTAAAGAAAAAGATATTTTCCACGCTAACATATTTTAATTAATCCACACAAGTGTAAATTAAATTCCTATGATGAAGGAGTGAAAAGCCTTTCATTTCACATTTCTATCATGAGTTCTACTTTTCTAATTAAAGTTTCCAAAATATTCTTATATGAAGTTCTAAAGTATTTATCTGCCTTTTTTTGCCAAGATCCCTCAGATATGAGGATTGTGAGGGATAAATGACTATTCATGTTTCAACTATATTACTTTTAAGCTACTGATGCAAAGCAAAGTTGCGTTTTTTTAGCTAATAGTTTTGTCTGCTTATTCTCCATCTATTTAAATATCATATATCTCTGAGTAAGGACACGAAAACTAAAGAATGGAAATCCAAAAGGAATGGTTCATTTTATCCTTCGGAGCATTTCACTGCAGCTGTCCCCTGTGCGGAGCCCCATGATACACATATAAATTCACCTTTCAATCATTTGTGTGGGTTAATGACACTGAGTAATAGCACATTAGCAAAGTGCCATTCCAGACACCAGCCAGGCATGCCAAACAGATAATCTGACAATCGTTTCAGATTCATTTTCCACGAACAGAAACACTGTTCAGGCTTATTAACTGGCAAATCTGCATAAGGCAGAGCATAGAGCACAGAGCCTCCATTAAAAGTAGCAATCTATCTCATTAATGTAATTTACAAGGATATTTGGCCCATTCTATTGTTGTAAAATTAAAAAAAAAAATACGTTCCTGTTCAACAAAGCTGTCATTTATTTGCAGCAAATTTCTTATTGTGTCCCTTATGCTGCACTGAAATAAAAAGATCATAAATTGGTTAGTAACAAAACTGTTACTCAAATATCATTTATTTTGCTGCCATCAGAACAGAGCATTTGGAATTTAACTCCTAATATGTTTCTGGAAATATAATCTGATGATAGGCTCACCTGATGGTAATTCGTTCCAAAACCTCAATTTTTGTGTTTTGACTTTGTATTCACAAGTTGCCTTAAAAACTTCCCCTTGGAAGACCTGTTGTACTGCAAATATCTGCAACCTGATTTTAATAAAGATACACTTGCCTGAGATTTCTGCCCTATCTCCATCTGTGGGAATGTGGTGTCCTATTTTACTTTTACACCTGTGAATGGGAAGTCCATCTGTGAATACTGAAGATCTCATTATATAGCTGAGCAAGGTATGCCCTTTTTGTCTCTTGAGAGCTTGCTTCTTCTCTGTGCTTTATGAACAATATGTTGTATCCTTCTTTCTTTTTACTGGGAAATTTCCCTGCATTTATCTTTAGATTTTATAAGAAGAACAAATTCCATTTAGAATCCATCTGTCTTTAACAATGGTTTAATTTTCTTTCATGTTCTCCTGATACCTCACATTAAATTGAGGTGACCCATTGTTAAGTATTCATTTTCAAAAAAGCTATCAAAAGATGAAGTCTTATTAAGATGGTCACATACAGACAGATTTTCAAAGGCAGTGACCTATGCTGAAATTACTTAAGAAATACTAAATCTCCACTCCTCTATGGCATATTCCAATATCTATGGCATATTCTAATATCATTTGCACTGAAAACTTCTACATGGGGAAGACAGTAGCCATAAAAGAATTATAAGAGGGTGAGGTCAGCAAAGAGTCTCAGAATGGCAGAATTCTGGAAGGGAAATGTTTGTTCGGATAATAGTTCCCACCTGACAATCTGTTTCTTTTCAAGGTCCAACTCCCTTACATAGATCACAGGGTTTTTCAACCCTGGTAGGCTACAATCACACCACACATTTTTCCTCACCTTCAATTTTCTCTGTGTTGAAGACAGTGATATTTCATATAATCAAATTCCTTGCTTATATCACCTAAACCTTCAGTGATAAATTCTTCCTTCAATGGTTCTGTACTTGATATTTTCCTTTCATTCAGAAACCATTAGTGTTATTATTTTTTCCCCACCTTGTTTATATTGCACAAAAATGTGCTTGCATTCCTCAGAGTTGATTTGCCTTCTGTGACTGGCCTTCTGCCACAAAGGTGAGATGCAATCAAACTGGGCTTCACACACACACACACACACACACACACACACAGTCATGCATGTATGCACTATGCACACATACATTTTGTTCATACGTAGAGTTAAAAAAAAAAAGACATGGAACAACTAGAAAGAAACTGAAGCCTAAAGACCAGAAATGTACAAACAGAAATATATGATAAACAAAAGGATAAAATACAAATAATGTATCATAAGAAAATACTGGGAAAATACATGGATTATAATGTAGAGCTCATAAAATTGACAAACTGAACCCATCTGCCCATCCAGCACCAGACCAAGAAAGAGAATTTGACCAGAATCGCAGAAGCTCCCTTGCGCTGTTTTCCAGGCACTACACACCACCCCCAAGGGTAACTGCTGTTCTGACTTCTAACACCACAGATTAGTTTTTCCTGGTTTTGAACATTTTATGTTTGCTTTACAATGCCTTGATATTTAATAAATGTCGGTATATCTATATCGCCGAGCACATTCCTGATGAAGGCGTTTCCACCACAGCCTGCTTTGCACTTTCACACACAGCTCCGTCTGGGAGTCATGTTGGGCTTCTACCTCCTGCTCTGAGCACTGGTAGCTTAGGTCAAATGTCTCGCTTTCCTGAAGATGAAGGCATAATCTAATTTTAAGTTAAGAAGTCCTCTGAAAATTGACTTAAAGAGGCTGAGAAACCCTATCCAGGGACCCCATGAGGGATCCACGATTGAAGGGAACGCATGGGAACATGGACTCTGAATCAGAGATCCATTTGGGGTCTTGCTTGAGTCATTCCCACATCTTGGCTTCAATCTCTCAGTCTACAAAGAGGAAGTGTTACTGACACCCAGTTTGAAGCGTTGCTGAGAGAACTTCGTGCTGGCATCTAGGAGACATCCTACAACAGGGGCGCTGATGAATCTTTGCTAGGATTTTTCTCTTCACTTCTATTCTGTGACATTCAGTATATATATATATGTATATATATATATATATATATATATAATCTATATATAAAATACAGCACATCTTGCTCCTCTGTGGTCAGCATTAACTTTTTATGTGATTAAGTTATCCTTTTAATTATTTTACTTTTCTCTGTGTCTCATTTGTTTTGTTTGCCTTTTCATTTTCATTGATAACAAAATGTTTCAAAAAATATAGTCAGAAGGTACGCAGAATAAAAGGCATTTTGCATGATCAAGGCAACTAAGTTCACTGTCCCTTTAAACTCACAAAATGATTTTAAAAATCAGTTCTCCCATTCTAAAACAAATGGCTACCCACTGGGGAGACCTGAGAACTTACTGTTAGCCATCTTGTGTCAGCTTTTCTTAACTTTTAGCAAAACCAAATTTTAAAAAATTTATCTTTCTTGCTTGATGCTGAAACAAAACTATTACCAGCTTCTTCATTCCCTGTTAGGCAGCAAGATCTCTAATGATAATAGGAAAGTCCCCAGTACATTTCTCAGAGGAATAAAAAAGGGTTCACATAATTATGCCAGTTACACATTGTTTCCCTGCATTACTATATACCATCAAGTACTGGCCAACACCCCTAGTCAGGTAGGCAAATACTTCTGAATGAAGACTGTATGAGGTCCTGTCATAACTTATTAATACTCAGTAATTTGAGTCAGTGTGTCCAACCTTTTACTTCAAATATATCATTCCATCTAACTCCATTTCTTGGCCTTACCTTTTAAACACATCCTTTCTAGAATTAGAGAACTTCCCTCTGGGCTCCTTGCAGATTGCTCCAGTAATGAGCCCTATTTTCAGCTGTTAGTCATGCTCTCTTTCTTCAGATCTCTGATACATGGATTAGCTCCTCAGTAAATATTTCTGTTTGAAAACTGCTGGCCTCCACTCTTTGTAAAGTCTTAAAAGGCCTGGCATCTACCAACTCCACAGGGTACTTGGCAGTTGTAAAAGAGGAATGTCACAGTTTGGAGATGACAGACAGTGGGCGACTTTCTTTTCCCCTGAAGATGATGGTAAATTGCAGTAAAACATTACACAAATTACATTAAATCTCACATAACCAAGTGAAATACGACTTTTTAGAACTGGGGATGTCATTAGTTTTGTCAGAGAACATTTCCTTTAACTTTAGTACCTTTTCTAAATTGAAAAACAAATTATTTTGATATGGTTTCTAAGATGTTATGATTTCTTCATATGCTGTTAAGAACCGTACATCTCACATTAAGCAAAATAAAAAAAAATCATATAGGAAATAAAAATTGCACAGGCTCAAAGTAGCTGATATAATGAGAAGGACCGAGTTTTAGAACCAGGCCCTTCCTTGCTGTGGGAACTTGGGCAACTTTCTCACATCCTCGTTCATAAAATAAGAACAGTAAGACTTAAATTGCAATTTGTCATGAAGATTCAGCAACAGCGTATTTATCCTTTGCTTTACACGTATAAATATTGTTACTAAATTGGGACCTTAAAACCCTCTCTCATGACATGTGTGTCATTCTTGATTTCAAATATTCTCTCTCATTATCTGTCTGTGTACATTCTTTCTTGTCATGCATCTCTATTTTTGGTTAAAAAAAACTGTGATCACTGTTCTTGCGTGGGCTTCTATGATATGGAATTCTAGGCCACTGGATAGATCCTTTAGTGTGTTTTTAAAGATCATGCCACAAGCAAGAGATATGCTTTGTATTTACACAGGGGAAAGACACTCAGTTACCCTTAAAATGAATGACTGCTAAGCCCTATAATCAAGGCATAGGACAAAGAAATTAAGGTTTTGCAGAGATACTCCTCAGGCTTGTTTTGCGAATACAACTCCATAAGGTTGAAGCAAACTCCTTTAAACAAATTGGTTTTTGCTTCCTGAAGTTGTCATGCAACACTAGAGTTTTAATCATCTTTCAGCACGGAATAGAATTACAAGCCCAGTCTGAACTCAGAGGTGATAAATGTAGAGGATCCCTGAGTTGTCCAGCTCTATAAGCCTAGGGAGTGCTTAGGGAACAGTCAACCACAGAAGGACTTTGTGAAACAATGGTAGAGGTCAGAAACTTAGAAGTACTTACCATCATACCTCATAGCAGCAGCAGAGAGACCCAGGAATTGACATTTATTTGACAAAGCACAGACATTACAATCTAAGGAGGTAGATGGGACCTCCAGACAATATCAGACAGCACAGGACACTTCCTAAGCAGAAGGCAATTCACAGTAAAGGGCTGCCCCATCAACTCTGGTTTATGGAATCAGGGGTTTTCAATCCTGGCTGCCCATTAGGATCACCTGGGGGGCTTTTACCAAACACAGATGCTAGGCTCCACCCCAGTGAATCCGGATTCAATTGTTCTGGATGGCAGCCCTAGGATGAGTATTGAAAGTTCCCCTAGCTGATAGGAATGTGCTGTCAGGATTGAGATCCTGCAGTGTAAACCACAGAGGACAGAGACTGTGTTATTGTTTGAGTGAATGGTATCTTCCCCCTCAGTTACCTAAACGCATATTTAAAACCACAGAGAGGTTCAGAACTTAACTGCAATACCCAATGGAAGGCGTGAAATGCCAAATGAACTATCTTTAGCAGACATAAAAGTCCTCATATCCTTAAGGGTTAATTTAGTTTATAAGGATCCCTAGAAAGTGAAAGTATTTTTCATCCAGGAGCCCTCTCCCACTTCAAAAAAAGTAATTTACTTTTCACAGGTGTGATGGTTAATTTTATGTATCAACTTAATTGGGCCAAGGAGCGCCGTTATTTGGTTAAACATTATTCTGGGTTTGTCTTGGAGGTCTTTCTGGATGAGATTCACATTTGAATGGTAAACTGAGTAAGGCAGATTGCCTTCCTCAATGCCAGTGGGCCTCATCAAATCTTTTGAAGGCTTGAATAGAACAAAAAGGCTGAATAAGGGAGAATTCACTGTCTCTGCCTATCTTCCAGCGATGACATCGGGCTCTTCTCTTGCCTTACACTCAGACTTGGACTCGAACTTTATGCCACTGACCTTTCTGCTTTTCAAACCTTCAGATTCAGCCTGGAATATTACTATCAGCTCTCCTGGGTCTCCAGCTTGCTGACTGCAGATCGGGGAACTTCTCAGCCTCCATAATCTGTGAGCCAAATCTTTATAATAAATCTCTTTTTATATATATTGGTTCTGTTTCTTTGGAGAACTCTGATATACAGTGGGGATTCAGTTGATTATTTCTGAAATACCCATTGATGTAGGAAACAGTTGCCTAAAAACACTAGTTTCCATGTACTCATAAATGAGCAATAAATGCTATCATTTGCATGCACATATGATGGAATCAGGTTGTGAATTTTCTCAAAGACCACCCCCTGTCATTTTTCTGCCATGGCACATAGCCTGCTTGTTATGCCTCAGATGAAAAAAAAAAAAAAGGAGGGGGGTTGGAATGTTAGGATGACCACAATGGAATTCACTGGAATAGCAGCAGGGAGTTCTAGCAGTTCCCAAAAACCAGCCCATCGCTACCTTATTTACAAGACCTCCTGCTAACAGTAAATGCCTGGGTTTTGGTTCTGGTATTAGACTGTCCACTGGCAAAGAACTCAAGTTCCATACAGGCATAATAAATCATCAGTCTCACACTAGCAAATAATTCACCCAGACTCCCTTCTGTCTTCCCTTCTTTGATAGTTCATCTCCTGTCAATTGAACTTTTTAAAGAGGGTATGAATATTCTTCATTTTGCAACTATCAAAGTCAGATCACCACTTTTCACATTATGTTATTAACTCTCTCTCTTTATTTTATAAATACCCACTCTTTAACTCGACCAATATAAACGTGGATATGTATGTGTATTTTTCTCTGCTCATCATGTTGATAAGGCAACTGTCCACTAGAAATCTTAAACATAATTACAATGCTAGAATATGACTTTAGTATAAAAAATGGTAGCCCTATAAAACTTTTCTCACTTTAACAATCAGATACAGTCCTATTCTAAGAATGAATAAAATAAAACTAAAAAGCAGACCCATTTATGGTTCTATATTCTATTTTTTGATTCAATGTGAGTCAAAAGCCACCCTAAACTATCACCCCAAATCAGGCCTCTGCTGACCTGCAGGTTCCCTCTCCTTGACACAATCTCTCAATGAAGTAACTGTACCTCAGGTTTGGTTGCAATCTCTCATTTTGACTGTTTTCAACTTGGACTTCATTAAACTTGGGGCAAGTCCTTGTATGACTAATTTTAGTGACACCAGCAGAAACAAGGAAAAAAAAGAAAGGAAAATAAAAAGAACATGGTTCTTGAAGCATAATACATGAGAAACAAGTTAACTATATAGAGGAAATGAGAATCGTAACACAGTTCTTGGGGCATCCTGTTCATTCATTCATTCATGTTCTACCATGTCAGGCACCATTACAGGCATTGGGGTTAAAATGACAGAATAAACAGTCCTTGACCTTTTGTAGTTTACATTCTAGTAAGAGGAGATGATAAATGGACAAAACCAATAACCAAGTATATTTATTAGTATATTAAAGGATGGTGAGTGCTGTGGAGAACAATAAAACAGTGTGATAAAGAAGGGTCTCTAGTAAAGAGACATACAGGGAGGTACATACAGAGGCAGGTATATGTTTGGCTTTGGCTTTGTGATTCAGAGTAAGGACATTGGTTTTTGCTCTGAATGAAAAAAGGGGCCATTCCATGATTCCCAGAAGAGAAGGAACATGATCAGACACATTACAATGGTCATTTCTGCTGCTCTGTTGAGACTGTCTTATAGAGAGGAAGGGTGTGAATATTCCAAACTAGTATGAGAGATACCATTAGTGCTCAGCAGTTTCCGGTTCCCCTTTTTCTGCCTGGGCATACAAAGGGGTCTATTTCCCAGTCCCCTCTGCTGTTAGGTGGGGCCACGGGACTGGTGTTGAGCAATGAAAGATGAGCAGTAGTGACACGTGTCATTCCCATGCTGAGGCTTCAAGATTCTTCAGTCTCTGTCCTTCCCCTGTATTCAGTTAGCAACGTTGTGAAAGGCACGGATCTCTGAGTGACTATCAGAAGCTCCCTCCAGACCCCTTAACCTTGCCAACATAAAGTAGACATTTGTGAACAAGATATCAATTTTTTTGGTGTTAAGCCACTGAGGTTTGAAGAATTGAGAGCTACTGCTCAAAAGCCTAGTCTGTTCTGATGAAATCAACTAGTTAGGAGGCTATTACAGTAACTCAGTCAGCGATGACAGTAGCTTGGACCAAGGTGAAAGGAGTGGAGGTGAGATTCTGGATAAAATCTGAAGGTAAAACCAAACCATTTGACAAATTCCTGTTATCTTTACAACAAATTACTTTTAAACCTCAAAACACTTTCCAAACTTTTGTCCTTGGTTATAAATTGTTTAACAAATGACAAATATAATCCATCTAAGCATATATAATCTTTTTGGGCTGATGTAACATATAACATATCACTATAAACGGTCTCAAAACGAACGCAGGGTGAGTATCTGACATTTATATTCTGCCTTCTTGTCTTTAGTATGATCATATATTTTGAGAAAATTTCTATAATAGAACATGGTATGTTATTAATTATATGATTTGCCAATAATTTCCAATTAAAAGACATATAAAAAAAGCTCACTGCACTATGAACTACATTGGAAATTACTAGGAATTATGCTAAGACAGAATATGGCAATGTCTACTAGAGTGATACTAAATGAGATGTGCTTAAAATTGTACCTAAGTTAAAGATATACATAAATTAAATTCCATAAGCTATTTATTAACATATAGTAATAAAACAATGATGTGTGAGCTGTCTAGGCACTTGCATTATGATGAAATAAAATAATTATTGATTTTCCTAAGACCAATGCCTATGGCCCCAAGTAATCCATTTTGTAGTGTTTTTAAAAACACCATGTATAAGGACACTCATATGGTCCCAAAGTAAATTACTAGAGTCATAATATTATATAATATAGACACCCTCCTCACAAATCAGTGAAGTAGTTCATATTTGCCCTGTGTATTTCACAGCACAAGTACCTGAAAATTGAATGATTATTATATTGATGATTATAATGTGGCCCTAAATAATATAGGCCAGATATGCAATATATCTTGATTTTAGTTAGTCTTAAATGGGAAAGGTAATAGAGATATGATTTTGATCAAAGCTTGTCATTTTCTCCTACAATGTACTGTGACATTAAATCTCAGCTATGATTTTGAAAGGGTGCAGGGTATCAGGTAGGGTTCTGTAATCTATATTTCTGCTATACGCAGATGGTCACTTTTATGAGTAATATTAGTAAGAGAATAACCACAGGTTCAACAATGCATTTAATCATATGATCTTCCAACATCTTTTCCATTATGAATAATGTGATATTTAGGAGACTGTTAGATAACATAAGAGCATTTTATAAATTTATGTTGGAAACAAAATAAAAATATTTTTCTAACATCAGGTTATCCAAGGGTCAACATTTTGCTGAAATATTTTTACTGATTTAATCAGCTTTATTTAAAAAATTCATCAGGCTTACCTTTTTGGTTTCTGATTTGTTCAAGTTCAATGTCAAAGATGCATAAAAAAATAAAATGTATAATTCCAGGCCTTATAGCCATTACAGAAGTTTTTTATTATTTTAACGTTAAGGTACAAAATGTTCCTGAAAATACTGCATACTCACCACTGACAATATCCCGTTTGTCTAAGTTTTAGACTATATGTAAGTATCATTTTCTGGGCTATCATTTCCTAACCTATAAAATACAAGTGTTCATCATCCACAGTCCCTTTCCTCTCCAACATTCTTTGACTCCAAATCATTGTCATGTCAACACTCTTTGGTATCCCTTCCTCACATTGCTACTACCACTGCCTTCATTCAGGCTCACATCATCCTATACTTGAATAACACAGTGGTCTCCCAAGTATGCGGTGTTCTTAGCTCCAGTCTAGATTCATGCCCACCAGCCTCTACATTGCTCTCAGAGTTATCATTCTCAAATCTGATCATTTGAGTTACTCCTCAGCTTAAAAAGTCTTTAATGTATTTCCTCTCCCAGGTCCTGGAAGAATCCAGATGGTCCTGGATCCCACCATCTGATTTGGATGTTCCTCCACCATGACCCTGGCCCCCCAGAGGATTTCTGTTTTATAGAATTTATTGCAATGTACTATGATGATTGATTTATTGCCATATATCCCTCCAGGCTCCTTGAAAGTAAGTAAAGCATTTGATATAGGATCCTTTGTGTTTAGTACACTGCTTTATACCTAATGGTGAGCAGTGTGTGCTTGCTGAATAAACAAAGGAGTAAATGAATAGACATCTCTAATACCTAAATGCAAGGTTTCATTAAAGTACTGAGGTAGCATATTCTCCAAGACTCTATAAATATTTATTCCCATTTGAAAATATGCCCATAAATTTATAGCACATATTTTGCCACAAGAGATACAAAAGGGAAATGCTATATAAACATTAAGCTTTGTGGTATACTTTTTAATATTCATACATAAAATCATTCAAAGTAAAACATTACCTTTTGCCTAATTTATTCTACTTAGACAAAGAAACCAGACTGGTTAGATTTATGACATGGTTAAACGTGCTATGTATTGATTTACACAATTACAAATACTTATGTTCCACCAAAGTTTTTCGTTTTAAGAAAGAAACTACAAATGTTAAGTGATATATTAGAGAACTCCCTCCTACCACATCCTAGTTATTTTAAATGGAATCTAAATTTGGGGTCTAAATTAAGAGAATATATATAAGTTCCACACAGCATAATTTAGAACAGGAAGTTTCCCTGGTAACCACATATAAGTTGGCAAGCGGCAAAAGAAACTATAGCCTTAGGTTTCTTGTTAAAAAAAAAAAAATAGGAAGTATACTTTATGACCTTGAATTCGTTGTTGGTTAACTCCTTCCTCCTGGGCTATGGCATAATTTTAGGTTTGTCGTTCTCATTTAAGTCAACTGTTTACAAGTGGGTTGAAGAGAATTTTAGTAAATCCCATCCCATTTTCTTCAAACTTTTCAGATGTTTTGTATTAGGACTAACAATAGCGATGACCTTTCTTTTTTCTTTGGTTAATACGCTGGTCCAATCAATATAGCAATCCTTAGCCTCCTTCAGTCAAACTACAGTGAGCTCAACTGACTTTACACTCTATTCTGGAAATGTTCTGGAAATAACCATTAAGTCATTAGCAAGAATACTGATGCTAAACTTATTTCTTAAATGTAATTTCTATAAACATAAAGAACTTTGAAAACAATGTAGTATTGAATGTAATATACTACCACTATTATTCATTGCATTATTATTCATAGTAACAAACAGAACTATAACATTCTAAAGATAATTTGGCCTTAGTTTACTTTACATAAATACAAGAAAAGAAACAGACAGATGGATTACACTTCATACACTCCCTAACAGCAATAATTCAGGTCTTCTGCACTTTGTTTTAGCAGATTTTTAAAGAAGTTTTTCTTAAGATCAAACAGTGTACTACTTTCATAGCTTCTAAAACTTAGTTCTTTGTTAAGAGGCACACCTAACATGTTTTTAAGTACTTTAATGTCAGTTCTTTGGTATCTGTGATTCATAGCAACCGATACTCTAATTATTATATATGTTTTAAGGAGAAAAATGCATGTACAGGCACATTCTACCATTTACAACAGGAACTCATAACACAAATTAATGGTAGCACATGCCCCTTAGTGGTTAATATAACATTTACAAAAGCTTTTTGTTAACTGTAGCAATATTCTGAAACTTCAGGGCCATCTGGAAATAATTCTATTCACAGTCTATGGAGAAGGCAAGAGTTGTTAGCACCGAATATTTCAAATATTTAGATAACTTTAGATAACCATAATGTTAGAGAAAGTAGTGGTTCATTCTCACGTGGACATGTATGCTCTCCAGGTTTCAAAGGTATATTCTCAGAAAAGGAAGGATCAGTTAAAGAAATGAGAATGTGACTAAACCACACAGTTTGGCAGATACTTACTCTCTGCCATGTTAAACTGCATTATGCACAAAGGGAATGATGGTATAACAATGTAATAAAACTGAAAGATTCAGGGAAAAATGGAAGGGAGGGACAGGAGAAGTAATAAGAAATCTACTTTTCAAGACCTGAGAAATGATAATAGAGTGATGCAAAAGAGATGCCTGCTAAGAAAGCATAGGTCGTTGAATTTCTGGTGACAGGACATTTCAAACAGAAGAATCAAAAGCTCTACGGTGGAAAGTGCATTGGCATTTTGAAGGGACCAAATGAAGGCAAGCAGAGCTCCGTAAGAGATGAAGGACATGGTGAGAAGATGAGCAATGGGGATGGGATGTATAAGATGAGTTTTGGGGTGAAGAAAGGAGGAGGGGAAATATCATATCATGTCAGCCAAAAGAAACAGTTCGAGAAGATGAAAAGTGTTGCCTTGGTCCAATTCAAATATAGCAAGTTACCAATAATCCTTGCAGAAGTAACTAAAAAGAAAAGGCATTAAAAATGTGACAATGCTAAAATTTTGAACTTTTCAAGATATTTCTGGTAATAAACCTCCTAAAGTTCATAGCAAAATAAACATTCAACCCACATTTTATTGCTTTTCTGAATTGCTGATCCCACTGTGAACTTTTAATTAATATATAAAAGGATCCCTTACATTAATTTATTCTAATCATTATAAAATAATTAACATTTTGACTATGACTCAGATTCTGCAGGTCTATGTCTATGAAATAAAGCATAATTAACACTTGTATTAGATTCATCATCTGCGTTTTAGTGAGTGACCTTATTGCTTCACTAAAACCTTACTGAAATGTCAGCATCACCACAGATATAAACAGAAAAGAAAATTACCATTCATTAGTTATCTCTCAATAATTTTCCTACCAAAGGGAAAATTTCGTTTCTGAATACATTTATCCATTAGTCATATTGGTTAAGAGAACATCGAGGATATAATCCATTAAGTCTCTGAAGTTCTTAATTTCTGCTAAAGGATAAATAACACTTTAAAAGCTAAAATATTCTGTAAATACAAAGTGCTTTAAATTGAACACCTACTGAATTACTATATACCCAGGCTTGTCTCATTTCACTGCATGAGATCAACTTTGGAATATAATCTATTTCTTGTACTTTTTATATGTTTTCTGTTTCTCCCACTAGATGAAAGGATCCTCATGGCAGGGACTGAGTTTCTTTAGTTCCCTAATGCCTAACTCATGGAATAAAGGGGGGGGGTGACTTAATGCATATCCAGTGAACGAACAAATGAAAGGGCAGGTGGTAGCACAAAAGTTAGGGGAATACACAGAATCCCTCCTTTCTAAGGTTCTAATATTGGCAAGTAAAACATTTTTCAAAGACTGGCCCAGAAAGCATACATGTACGTACGTATGTATGTATGTATGTATATATGTGGGAGGTATGGGGATGTAGGTGGGTGTCTTAATCATTTGCATGAAACATGGAAAGAAATGTGAACATGTAAATTACTTAACTGGAGACTGACAAAATAATCACAGGTACAGATGGCAAATCTCTTCAGTTTAGTACTGTATTGCCATTTTAAAGATAGAAAAGGGACAGAATTTTGTAGAAGTGATCATATTCACTCACTGATAGAAAAAGAATGCAAAATTTAGGAAAAGAAACAGGCAAAGAGGCCAATTATATGCTCTTTTAATGAATATTTTAAAGATCTACATATAGAAAGCTGCCTACCTGTAAACGGACAAGTTGGCAAAAATATCATTCTATTTCTGGGACAATTCATGCTGTTTACTGTGAAGCTGTGATAGAGAGTGAAGACCACTGGACAGGTACAAAGAATGTGTACGCAAATTCTGATTCATTCGCTCATTAGTGAAACTGTTTATCAAGCTGTGGGGTTAGAAATGATAATAATTACCACAGAAGATAGCTCCAGAGATCAAATGAGGTCTTTTATTTGAAAGCACTCTAGAAATCATAAATATTAAAATGTGTTAATGTTGTGTTCCAAATAAGATGATTTTATTTCTGTATTTTGTTTTCTTCCATTTTTTTTACTAAGACATTCCTGAGACATTTACTGATTTGTTCTACTCTCGAACAGAAGTTTCCATTTGAATATCAATGTGTCCAAACACTGAAATGGGATTGTCACAGGCATTGTTTAGAGGACATAATGATTAGCCAGAAAATTTTGGCTTATAGCAAAAGTTACCTTTAAGATAAAGAAAATATGCCCAAACCCTTAAAATTAGTACAAATTAGTTACCTTGTTACTATTTATCTTGCAAAATTTTATAGGATTCTGGGCTGTGTCTGTGTGTGTGAAGGAGAGTGTAGCTGTGCGAAAGAGAAAGGAAATGGATGGCAGATATAAATATCTAATGTAAAATGGGATCTATTTCCTATGCTGTTTAAATAGGAATGCATAGGTTTTTTTTTTTTTCTTTTTGGATGAATTATACTTTTATTCTTAGGCACACTAATAAAGTACTTCTTTCTTGCACTATCTGAATAGCCAAGATTATGACAGTTCAAGACACTTTAGGTATGTTTGTTTCCATCATGTTTCTACCATTTACTTCTGATTTAAAAAAAAATTAGACTAACATTTTACAGCACTTTGTTGCATAATTTAAAAAGTTGTTTCTACTTCCTGTTAATTTTTTTTAAAGATTTACTTACTTATTTTAGGGGTGGAGGGGCAAAGAGAGAGGGAGAGGGAGAGAATCTCAAGCAGACTCCCTGCTGAGTGCAGAGTCCTTGGGGCTCCATCCAAGGACCCTGAGATCATCACCTGAGCTGAAATCAAGAGCTGGAGGCTCAACCGACTGCGCCACCCAGGCACCCCGCTGTTAAATTTAATATGTAATCAATTTAGCAATTTAGCAGAAACCATGAATAGTTACTGACCTATCCTCTTGCAATGTTACAAACTTGAATCATCTGCCCTTTATTTTCATGATACTCTCTCTTGGGATATATACCAGATAGCTTAAAGGTTTTGTCTTCATGTTTCTTTGCACATTAAACACTTTCAACCAGATTTAAGATTCAAAAATACATTTGTAGAAATGTAGAAAAAAATCTAAAATTCAATCATTTATCTTTGTTTCACTCACACACAGAATCTCAGCTTCACCTTTAATGGAGATGAGGCTACTACTGGAGTGGCTTACGGTGACATCTATTATTGCTCTAATATAAATTCATTACCTCATGAGATGAACAAAGTAAATTCTTATAAAGGCACTGTTTAATTTAACAGGACAAACTTTTCAACTAATTGAGGTAAGATTTTTATGTTTATTTTAACTCATTCTCATCTATGTATTAAAGCAGTTGTCTAAGGATTCCTAGTTTGTAATATTTGGCTACTGAATCATATTTTTTAGTAGTAAATAGCTACATTTATTTTAAGTTAATAAATAACCCTGATTTTGATCAGTTCAGACCACTCTTTTCAACTAGAGAATAGCTCAAAAATCATTATTCAACTTCCATTACATTTGGATATATGTCATAGAGAAATGATAGTGCATTTGACATACTGAGAGGCAGCTTTAAATTAATCAACTTATGTTAGAAAGTAATATAAGTTTAATCTCAAATTAGAATAAAGATAATAATTGCAATATAAGTTCAGGTAAATATGAAATGACCATGGGCTGGAGTTGTTAAGGATGAGATGTGTCCAGAACTAGAATCTCAGACTATAGGGAGTTAAAAAGGTATAAGGAATTCCAAACCAAGAGTAAGGATATATCTTTGAAGGAGTCAACCACAAGACCTCTTTGGAAAACTGTGAGTACAACAATCTAGTTGTAATGCAATATTCATGGTTGGAAACATGGTAGAAATATAAGTTAGAAACAGACTGTTAAACACTGAATTTCAAACTAAGGTGTTATCTGTTCACTATTTTTAAAGAGGGTTTTCTAAATATCTTTACCCAGCAAAGCATTTTTTTTTTAGTCAGTAGATGGAAACAATAGATAGTGAAATTTGTTAAACTTTAACAATTTTTTTAATCTGTGAAAAAAATCAATAGTACTACAAAAGGTGAAAAACACGCTGCCGGTTTTTCAATAAATCCTTCTTTTAAATACTTAAATTGTGCTTAACTATTCATTTGCAACTATAAGACAAAAGTTGTCTACGTTTTTAAGGCATCTAGTAACTGGGTCAAGAATTTTTAAAATGTTGATATAAGCTTGCTGCACATTCTTGCTTTTTTCAGATAGCTTTGTGAATCACTGATTTGTTAACCCAAAGTTAAAGATGGCTGGCTGAACAACAATATTCTGACCCAAAGGCCAATCCTAATATTAATAAACAATCTGAAGGTAAATGATAGATAGTAAATCTCCACTACTATTCCCAGTTAATATTTTATTTCAATTACAATGTCATATTTTTAGTTTTAAAAAATTGGATGTACCAAAAATGTCAAATATAGTACATTTTATGATTAAACCAAAACCATGATACCAAAATTCAATAAAGAGATATAAAACTGTAAGAGTCAGTTAACTCACTCTAGGGTTCTTAAAAATGTTCCACAGATTAAAAACGGCAAGAGAGAAAAATCAGTTGTATCATCGGTGAGTTAAAAAAAAAAAAGACTGGCTGACTATATAGTTAAATCATTGGCTTAAGGAGTGGTGCTATTTGGTGAATGTAGAAGCACAAATCAAATGATATTTGAACCCATTTACATTTTACAAAAGAGCAAAGCATTTATAATTTAATGACAATGCCAAGGGGGAGTCTGTATGTTCAGATATTCTACCAGCATAGTAAGAATTGCATCTTGTGACTGATTCAAAGATTTCATAAACTTTAAAAACACTACTCACTGATGAGATTTTTCAGCCATCAAAAATTAGACTGAAGCAGTCCCATAATTTGCTTAGGGCTTTAGAGATTCTTTCAGATCTTGTTGCCACCTCCCCTTAAATAGAGCTAACAGAATTTATCAAAGAAAATATCCCTCAAAGATGGACCTCTGTTTAGAACACCTTCCCACATTTAATGAAATTCTCAAAATTGGAGATGTAAAATTTAGATGCATAAAAACAAATTTGGTGGAGGAAGGAGAGTGTCTTCTATTTCTAAGAGGCAATGTTAAAATTAAAACTTACTAAACTAAATCTTAGCTAACATTAAGACTTATTTTAAAATCCAATTTAAAATGAAGATGGTCATATAATGTATTTATTCATATCCTCTCAAAGTGTAGAACTGATACAATTTTTTAAGTCAGTACCTATTATGAATGTCTTCATTAATGTTAGCACCTGGAAGTAATTCATTATTACCTTTCTTTAAATTTAATTGGAAAAATTAATTGGGGAAAACTTGACTTCATTATAAATTGGAATATTTTATGTTTATATAGAGATATTTGGAAATTGGATTTATGTAGGATGTTTCTCTAAATGTAATGAAAGTGACCCAGTAATGTACACTTGTGCATATCTTTTATGCAGCCATTTCTAATTATTGCTAATGGAAGGCAGCTAGTCATGAAGCTGGAAAGTTTTTCTCTTTTCCCCCAATGTCCCATATCCATTTGCATTTTCCTATTTCAGAGGAGAAATTATTCCTCTCAATTTTTCTCTTTCTGCATAAAACCTTATTTTCTAAGCCTAAGTGAAAGGAAGACTAACACATTTCCCACTCCCCTCTCCCAGGGATGTTCTTAACAGTAGGATATGCCTTTTATCATCTGTAACCTTTGCTAGATTTAAGACAGACAATTTGCACCAGTATAAAGATCAGGTTCTGTTGGTCTATAAAGGCTGCCCTGAAATTGACAAAACTGTTGTCTCTCTAGAAGGGAAGAGTTTGTCAAACTCAAGATGAAATTAAGCGCTGATCTTTCTTTGGCACTGATGGAAACTTTGAGGAAAGAGGTGGATATTATGTGGAGTTGAAATCCACATATTTATAATAAAGAGATAATAATTGATATGTACATATCATAAAGGGACATTAGCTTCACTTATACTACCACTCTGGACCTGCACATCCATCTCAGGACACAGGTTGTAATCCGTATTTTATGGACAGGGAGCTGAGGCTCCCACAGAGTAAAGGGCCATCCAAAGTTAAGCAGCTATTACATGACACACCTAGGATTTAAAACCCAGAATTTTGACTCTAAAGCTCTGATGCTTTTAGTGGCCAACTCAGTCCCTTCACTTATAAATTATGAATTTAGTGGAAATCTCTTTGTTGACTACAACATAAAGGGCCAAAAAGGAGGAGAAGCTTTAATTTGAAGATCTACCAACTTCAAATGCATGACAAAAGATCCAGATTCCAGGCAACACTCTATTCATATGAAGAAATTACAAATTATTCAGGGACATAATATTAATAGCAACACTTTTCATTTGTATAGGATGTCACACTTTTCAAGGCATTTATCCTATTTATATTGCACATAAGAACAATTCAATAAATTCTAGTTAAATAATTTTTTAAAATGGGAATGACTACAACGAGAAAAATGAAAATCCACATACTAGGAGATTATACTATTCTGGAGAAATACAGTATTGGCCATTCTGCATAAATCCTTACTTATCAATTTAGCAGCAGAGTAGCATTCATACTACTTATATATTTTAACTCCTTGATCTTTCAAACCTCAGAAATAAGGATTTACCCAAAAGTGCCCAATGGCTTTGTTTCTGTTTTCTTTCAAACTAGATGAATGACCTAGATTGGCCAAGAAGAGGTATTTTAGTATCTGGTAGGAAATTAAAAGTGTTGACTATATTTTGAACTGTACCATACCTGAATAATATGGTGTGTTAAGTATCTGAGAAATACAGAATGAGAAAAAATTATAGGTTGTTTTTATTTTAATTAGGAAATTATTAACTGTCCATCCTCAATCCATTCGTAAGATTTAAAATATTTTAATGTGCGTTACTAACAAAAGAATAATTTTTAGCCCAATCTGGGTTTGAACAAGAGATATTACTCCTATCCAGGAGAACCCTAATTTGGTCAAGTGATATAAATATCGGGCACTAAATGACAACAGACACTGAGAACAGTACAAGCAATAATATTTAAAATATATTTTAAGATATAAATCCATACTGATACAATCATGTAAGGCATTTATGAAAAATTATATTCATTAATCTTATGCTTATTCCACAAACTGTATTATTAATGGGCTTTAAGAAAGAGCCTTATTTATTCAATAATCATTCACCGGGGGTTTATTTAATGAACGCTATGGGCCAATCATAATGCTGGATCCCGGAGGCCATACTCATGTGGAAATCACTAATGATTTCCTAGAGCTGTAAACAAACGGTAAGACTTAATGTGATAAGTATAAACTCATGGCACAAAAGGCACACATGTAACACAGATAATATTTCCCACACTCATTTATCACTCAACCATTTCATTCATTTATTATTTAAAGATAGTATTTATGAGTAATATAATTTATAATGGTATTGTGGAAAGTTTAGAAAGAACAGCAAAGGAAAAAAACATAATATAAAAACTATTTTCATCTTCCATGTTTTTCCCCAGTCTTTTAAAATATATGTATTTTATTACATTCTACATTTTTATTTACACCCTCATAAACATTTTCATATAATCTCACATAATTTTACGATAAACTTTTAAGTAGGTACATCATATCCTAACCTGTAAGCAGATATATCTCAATTATGGCATACATAATGCAAAGACCACAATCTTTCAAATCTCACAGACCTGGGCGAAGATTTAGATAAGTGCTACACCACCATTTGATTAGCCTGTGTTCTTGTCTGTGACATGGGAATGATAATGTATACCTTTCAGACTTTTCAACCATCAGAGACTTATACCTTATAAAGCACATCTAACAGACACTAAAACGCAATAGAGAACGAAGAAACAGCAGCTATTGCTTATTATTCCCTGAATGTTGCAGAATTATATTACAAACTTTCGAATAATTACTTCTTTCAGATTGTTTTCTTTGGTTCCACCCACAACCCTGCTTACCACTTATGAAAATCCCTGAATTTCTTATTTTCTAACCTCAAATCAGGAATATATTATAGTAGTTATCTTGGCAAAAGGAAAAATTATTCAGGGAGCCAAAAGCAAAAAAGGAAAAGACTAGCTTATTTTTAAGTTCAGGTAGGTGACAAGTATTACATAAGAAGAAAAGCGTTTTATCCTAAAATTATCATATGGGATGCTATTTGTCAAAGTGTTCTAAAAATTTAAATATGTACACAATTGTGAGCTAATACTATCATTTAATTACAGGATTTTTTACTCACTGATTGGTTGTAGCTCAAACTTTGAGCCGATCACTTCCATGCGTAGGGAAAGAGAAACAGTGGAAAATCCCTTCTAATGTATCAGATATCCCTTCCAAAATGTTTTCAAATTGGGAAATATATTTTTTGGAGGTCGTGTATCATTTTAACTAAATTCAGATTTTACTTTTAAATGTTTTATTTTGGAGTTGATTTATATGAAATGTTATATAACACTTTATGAAGTTTCTAAGGTAGGGCAAGGCACAAGAGAATTATTTAACTCCTGATACTTTGCTATCTTTTGCTGCAGTAAATCTATTGTCCATTCAAGTAAAAATGCATTTCTTTATGCTTAGAGAAGAAAAAAAAATGCAAGTTTACAACATTCCCTATGAGTAGAGTGTTTTGATAATGAAAGCTCTTTCCCATCATGGAAATCAAGAAAAGGACAGTTTTTCAAGGACCAGGTGAAATGCACTCAGGTGAGGAAAATATTTTCAGGCATTCAGCTTTAAAATATACTTCTTATTCTAGGTCAGATCCCATTTGTTATGTTATTTCCAGCTTGAAAAATAAATGAATTTCAGTGATCTTCAGAGTTCGAGGTGGGAGGAATATTCTGGATACAATAGGCAGAGGCTGAAAAGCCAGCTTGACACCCTTGGGCAACTGAGGACCTGGCCACTGTCCCCTTCAGGAATGTTTTGAAGGCCAACGAACCACTCAACTGCTGTCTTCTCTTTATAAATAATTCCCACAGACTATGGACGAAGGCTGGATGTGGCTTTCAGCTTCATTATGGTTTCTTGAGAGTGTTCTCAGGTCCTTACTTCTGCACAAGTGGCCTCCGCCTTTGTGGGAAATCCTAGTGATCTCTGGGAGTGCTTGCAAGAGCAGGCAGCATGAGGGTTTTCTTCCCTGGAAACCTCACTCCTGTGCACTTTTCATGCAATCAATCATGAAGGAAAGGTCAACAGACAGCTTTCAAATAACTGACTCACTTCACTTCTGACAGTGATCTGGGGCAGAGGAGTGAAGCTGTGGGAAGATGAAGGCAGGAGCACCCCACTCAATCACAAGAAGCCTAAACTCCTTTAAGTCTTATAAAGAGACTAAACACATTCCCGTGGGCTCCCTCCCCTCAGCCACAGACATTTGCCAAAGCCATTAAGGTAAGTCTACGCTGATGTCTAGTTAGAAGTTGGTGGTACGCGTGTGCACATATGGAAGGTGGAAGCATTGAGGAGGAAAAAAACAGGAGTAAAAGACCGTCGTTCACTGTGATTAACAGGACAAGACAGGGCCATGTTGCAGAGAGGTTAACTGGCTACATCCTAGGCCATTAGTGCAGACCTGGATTTCAGAAAACAGAAGGCTCATGAGGATGAACCCCTCCACCCTTTGACCATTTAATACCCATGTAGCCTCTGTCTCATTCGTAGCTGAAGCACTCTACGGTAGTCTTGTAGAGCCAGTTGAAATGGAGACTTAATATAAATGATAAAATCTTTGGAGATTTATTTTGTTTTTGGAGCAGTCAATCCTTGAAAACCTAGCTCATGGAAGTGCTGTAATATTTTCTTTTTAGTAGATAAACTTAATCTCCATTTTGGTTGCATTCCTAGCAACTTGTCATTCCACAAAGAATATTTGTGAGAGGTTCTCCAGTTGCAAAAGAGGTAGGAGTTGCTACAAGCCCTATCCTAGCCATTTAGTTTCCTCCCAGACAATAAATCTCGTGATGACGGGGCCCATACGTGCTTCACTTACCATGATAGCCCTACTCCTTACGGCACAATAACTGGCTCATATGAAGTCCTAAATAAAGAAGCTGGTTAATGAATAGATGAGTTCCCAAGAAACAGTGCCTATCACAGCCACATTAAAGTACCCCCCCCAAACTTTCTATATTTATTTCATTGGTCATGTTTCTATGGGTTACTTTTGATTTGGCATCAAAATAATGTAATGAGTACCCTTGATCCAAGGTTCCTCAGCTGGATAAACAATAACTTGCTCTTATTTTGATTAAGGAGAGCCATTACATGTTTTTCCTCAAGCTATTAGTCTACTAGGAACATGCTGTAATTTATAAGTCCTATCAAAACTTTCCCTTTAATGAAATGAATAGGAAATTAATGCAGTCAGGCAGAAAGCTCTTTTAGCTAATAGTGTTTAGCACTTTCTTCTTTGAAATACTAGAGAGCAATTTTCATTTACTGGTTATTTAAGGAGGGGAATATTCAGTCCCACGGATATCACCTACATAGAGTTTATGTACAAGTGTATTATATTCCTTCCCTTGGGCAAGCCATGTTCTATAACATGGAAAAATAAATGTTCCAGCTTTCCAACATTAACAGCTATTATAAATGGTATTACATGACTGACCACTAGCAAATAAACTCTTAGAATAATACTATTTCCAGTGTGTTAATAAATATTTGTAGAATTTAGGTCCCAGACTCATAGGCATTAAAAGAGATGTGATTCTAATTCTGCCTTGACACAGGTACAAATTAATCTATTTATTTTAGTTCTTGGAAAGCGTTTGGTGTTTGAAATATCAAAATAGATGACAGTACAATTAGATTTTAGTTTTTAAAGATAAATATGCAGTTAGTGCTCTGTTTTGTGTGGGCCTCTCTTTAAAAGGACTAGCTGGAGGCATATTTCATTGGCTCAGAACTCTGAGAACCACACCATTATTTAGAGCTTTTATTGTCAGCGTTGAATATCAATCATTCCATATATACAGTATTTACATATAATTTTACTCTTACAAAAAGCTGAAAGGAGTTTGCTTCCTAAGAGGGTTAACTGTCCCCATTTGCAATATATTTTTCATTATTAATTAGCTTAAGCCCTTTCTTTCATAGCTGGAAGTCATTTCCAGCTTATCAAATGTTAGTATTATTACACACTAAAGAGTGTGGAGAGCTCAATTACTGTTGTGAGATTAATAAGTACCTTGAAACATATATAGCTGAAGTAAAATAATTTGGAGTGAAATAGCTTTCAAAATAACAAGCTATAACCTGTACAAATATTAAAAAGGCAAATCAGAATCCTAAGAACATGCACAGGACCAAGGATCCTTTTGTCTATTATAAGTCCTTTTTCAGGATTCAGCTCTGAGGCAGTTTTGAATTTCACATCTGATTCTACCTTTGAAAATATTCTCACAGTGATGAATGACCTCTTCCAATGTAAAACAGGTTTTGAAATATATGTATATTTACCAAAGCTTCTTTCCTCTTATGTTGGGAATGTTTATTTTTTTATTGGAAGCCTGTGGTGATACAGCCACAGATAAATGCTACTGTAAAAAGAGAGAGATTTATTTTCCCTCCATTTATAAAAAATGTCAAGTAAATACTACAAATGAATCCTACTCTTACATTGATAAATCAGGCTTCTAAGAAGTGGCCTTTTTTTTTTTATTCAAAAAATATTGTTCATTTAGTTTGAAGAATACTAATATTTTGAAATTCTTACCATGATCTTATAGTCATACTTCATGACTAGTTTTGACACAAATTAATGAGCATTTACACTTGATATTTACCAAATACTACTCTTCCTAGTTTGATTGGTTGTTTCATTACATTGGATTTCAATCAGCCCCCATCACTTTGTAAAAACTCAGGATTCAAACTCTGTTAGAAATGTTACAAAAATAATTCTCATATAAACATTTTCTAAAACTTATACATAATTACAGTTACGCGGCCTAACTATAAAACAGTTACTGACAGGGCCTAATGTTGAACACGGGCTTGACAGCCTGGGAATAGCACTCAGTATATGTTGGTTACCATTTTTATCATTATTCACAATATAAGTGGACATTTATATTGTATGGAATTCTTAATAAAGTTGTTCCCTATAACTTCCTTTCAGGGCAAAGCACTGATTTTAGTCAAATTATTTTGAATATTTAGCAATAGACAACATGACCAGAATCCTTAAAATTTCTGCCCTGACAAGACTTCTACACGTCTCCCATCTCAGATTTGCAAATGATGTTATCTGAGATTATGATAGCTTTACATTCCCTCATTCTTAAAAAAAAAAAAAAAACAAACTTTTGACTTTTATTAATATTCCCAAAATATACGCCACATCTTAACTTCCTATTAAGGAAAAAAGTTTAATTCATATGTCTTCAATTATCTTCAAATTCATAATTATTAGACAATGTATCTAATTTTTCCCTTTCTTAACATTAATGGGTTGACATTCATTTTGATTTTTATTATAATTTACTGCCTATTAGAGTCATTTGACATAATTCTTCTCCTAATGCAGTAAATTCAGCTTCTTTTTTCTAATATTGTTTGGCTGCTATTAGGACACAAACCTTCTGAAAGTTATTGAAGACTAGAAACCAAATGAAATAAAAATGTCAGCAAATTTATTAAGAAGCACTAAAATGATAGCATAGTAGCCATATGAGTTATGTACTTTTTATTTCTGCTCTTTTTACTTGCAGAATATGCAAAAACCATATAACCAGCCTTTTTAAAAAAAGCATAAAAGCATCCCCCCAACCCTCTAAATTCTTTAGTGTTGACAGACATTTAACACTGCTTCTTTCCTCTTCCATTTCATTTTCTTATACCCAGTGGAAACTTTTCACGGGTATCCTCGATGTAACAAAGCAACTTTAGTTTCAGAGACCTGTGGCATTTTCTTCTCTTTCCCCTTAGTCCCTAACCATCACTTTATTATCACCCTAAGAGGAACTTCAAATTAATGTCATTAATCAATCACCACTATCTAATATCACTAAAAATCCTGAAAATTTATTTCCTACAGTTTTTACCATGTGTGATTTTATCTTAACTCCGATCGCATTATACAGTGAAACAAGACTTCTGTTCTTGAAGTCCCACTGACATGTTCAATGAAATAATGAGCATTCAATGGATGGTAACAGATAATGGCACTTCCTGGTTCTCAGCTCCTGAGAAAGGTTCTCCTTTTTAATCTGCCTTTATACACTTAGGCTTCGTCCCCTTTCTTACTGCAAACAGCATTCTTCTCTGAGCAAATTTACCTACCACTCAGTTCCAAATATAGCACCAAATAAACTGAAAACTTTTAGCATTTCTTTAACCTCCTGTCTTTAAATCCCCAGTTGTCCATTTGGGGCACTCATCATTTCCTCTTGACCCTAACACTGTGGCAAATATATATAAAGAGTGGATACACTTGTTATGGGAATCACATCCTTGTGAACCTAACTTCTTAGTAGTGCTCTTGAAAAGACTAGCATCAATTATAATTATGGCCATGATAGTGAATAATTTAGGGAGTATTTCATTACTGATTCTGCCTATTATTTAGAGGTGAATAGAAAAAAAAATTTATTGGGAGAAAAACATACATCGTTTCCTGTCTACAAATATAGTGACAAAACTGAGGTGCGATTTCAAAAAAGATGCTGACACAGTAGAATAGGGAGTGAAAACTCAATCCTTCTGCCATAATCAAATTAACAGCTCTTTAAAAAATGTGCTGTTTTTTTTTTTTGCAAAGATATTATATGTGCATATGTGTGCAATACCCTCACTTATATGAATCACTGGCTAATGTCTTTGCCTTATGACATCATACATTCCAGTTTAAATTTGGGGGTGGTCTTTGTATGATCTTATGATACTATTTAATTTTCATTTTTTCACAATTACTTCCAATAATTTCTACCTTACTTGAATTATTCAAATTCAACTAGTCTAAAACTCAGAGGTGTAGCCTTATTTATCCAAATATTCCTGACAGTCTCTTAAAAAATAAAAATAACAATGCTAGATATGGCAGGAAATCAAAGAGAAAAAGCAACAAATGTTCATTTCTTAATTTCAGAATTTTGCTTCCTGCTTCATGAAGGTCCATTGTCAGAATTTTTTTAATTATTCATTAACACAGAACAATTTATTGATTAAGAACAGTAGCAAATGAACAACTTAAGGCCCCCAAAGTGTTACCACCCTGGTACAGGTCAATAGAACTAGGCAAACAAAAGGCCAATTCAAGAGTTCCTGACCAATTTCCTTCCACAGCCAGGTCTTTATGAGCAAGCAGTCATGGAAAAGATCCTAGAAAAATAAACTGTGGAAACATTTCAGCAACTTAATTGAGATTTTGCAAGGCTCTCAAAGCCTGCATTGTTATAGCCCACTCTCATCAAAGACCATGATTCAGCTTTAGAAATGGTGCTATTCAGACCCTGCCATATTAGCCATATATCTTAGGAATTTACTTCCTAATTATGCAGTATGCCTTATAAACACTTTTTTGTTGTTGTTGTTCTGTCATTGGGTGACATAATATTTAAAGCAAGTGAAGCAAATTGGTTTGATCATTATTATGAAAAGTTCTTCCTCAACACACATTAAATTTAGGTTATGGGAGCATACTGCATTTGTGTTCTAGAAACTTTGGTGATCTCCAAATGATTTTATCACTTACTATGCTACGGGGGGTGGGGGGAAATATGTGTCTGCATAACTTTATATCTAAAAGTGAAACTTCTGGCCTTCAAACTGAAATACAGGAGATGTCGGAAAGGCAATACCATAGTTTCTGCAAAGAGTAAGAGATTATGCCTTCTGAATAGAGGAAGTACTAAGGTCTCAACTTTGATTTGGTCCCTGTCTCTGAGGAAGTCCAAGAAGGGATTTAAAGAACATAAGACTAAATTCATTTCAAGGTTAAAGAAAGAGTAAGTCTAAAGTGCCTTTTCCAGGGGAGTGCTACCGGAAGACTAGGGTATGTGCTAATTTGTACATTTGTCCTTTCTCCTAATATCTGGCAAAAAAGAAAAGATGAAGAACATGTTTCACTTACTGACTTCATCTAATTTTTGTCTTCACTGTAAATTCATCCTAATCTTAATAAGTGGCTAAATTTATTTTTGTGACCTTCCCAGAAAATATATTCAAAGTAGACAAGATTCTGTTATATGAAAATAATCAAAAATAATTTGGAAGTAAAATCACTTGGTAGTTGCAGGATATTCAACTCTGGGGCAATAAGTTCAAAGCAATAGTGGCTATGAGAGTATTTGTACTTAGGATCCTGTTTTTATCTGTCTCAGATGAGTAATTATCATAAATTACTACATTTGACTGATGCCCAATAGTACAGCACATTCCAGTCAAAATATGTCACCAAACCACCAAAACATTGCATGATGGTTTTTGCCCCTAGGTGATAGTGATGTTAACCATAATATTCAATAGTAATTTATCCTGTCACTCACACATTTTAAAGTTGCTATTTTGAATGGTTTTCGATGTAATAATATATTACGTGTTACTTTACATTTTTTTTTTTTAATCCAGCATGTTGAGTAAGGCTAATTGCCACAGAGGGAAAGAAGACCTAGCAAAATGACTATGTAGTCAGCCTAGACAGATGGTAAATCTAGGAAAAATTAATCAAAAACCACATCACCAATCTGAGTTTTTAAAATAACTGTACTGTATTAATGAGAAGAATGAAATCGAATAAAATGCTTGCTTATGAATATGGCAATGATAGTATCCAAGATACATCTGATTTTCTTCCATAATTATATTCTTCTAATGCCTTCACTCTTTGAGGGCAAGTATATTATTAAATGTAATACAAACAAGGTGTAATATGAGTGACTTAAACAAGAAGTGGTAAATGTGTGCACAAAACACACATATACTCTAGATGATTAGAAACTGTACTCCAAGCGGACTGAAAATCATTGTAATTTTATTTTGAGGTCCAGGGTAGGAACTTAATACATATTTGATGACATAATAAATGGGATGCATTTTTAAGTTTTTACTCTCATGAATTTGAAATTATCAAACATACCAAAAATATTAGAGAAAAATCATTTTCACTTCTTCTTTAATATAATGTCATACTGAGCAAATTGATTGACAGATACAAAGGAAAGTGATTATCTATTTAAGCTGACTAAAGAAAATGAGCTAATGATACACCAATAGATAACGAGGATAGATAAAGGACAGCTGGTAACTCTGGAATGAGTGAGATCTTTCTAATGACAGCCAAACAGAGCAGCCCAATGAGAGGACTTAACCCTTCCTCCCTCATTCTGGTTATCTCTTTCTATTTATTTATTTACTTATTTAGTCCTCTTTAACAGTGTTGGGGTTCATCAAATGTCTTTTTCTATGTGGCCTCTGTCACATTAGAGTTTCCGTTTTCTACAAAATCTTAATTTCTTTCTCTGATATTTTTCTTTCACAGACCTGTAACACTGAGCATATCCCAACACCGCTTCCTCTAACCTCATCATTTCTTATTTCATACTTGGCCTTAAAAACTCATACCTTCTCCAGATCTCAACCCTCACAATGGTGTTAATGACTCTAATTCTCTCTGTATAGCTATTTCTCCCTCCTAATAGGCAATAATCACATAATTCTAGGATGCTGACATCATTCCCAACTAAAAGTCTTCACAATTCAGGCTCTTCTGTATGAGTTCCTCAGTTTTGTCAATGGTATCAAAGACTTTCCCATCCTCTGGTTCAAAATGCCACAACCAGCTATAACTGATACAGGGACTCCTTCACTTCCCCGGATCGATGTGAAGCCATCAATTAAGTCAAAAATGTTTAGCATTAATGTTTCCTTCTTAGAACCTCTCAATTTCAATGCTTCCTGTCCATTCTCACTAGCATCACATTAGTTAAAGATGTTAGGATCTCACACTTGGTTTACTTCAAGAACCTCCTAACCAACAAATTTTTCTTTCAGTCTCCTTCTCCTTAGATACACCCTTCCAATGATTCCCCGTTAATCTCCCTATACAATGCGGCCTTTTACCACAGAACAGAGTTTAAGGGCAAAGGTTCTAGAATCACACTTGCTAGTGATACATTCCAGCTCCAACTTTCACCAGGTTACCAGTCTTGTAAAAGTTACTTAACATTTTGTTGCCTTATTTCTTACCTACCACATGGGGTTGTTGAGAGAGATAAATGGGTTAACCCAAGTAACGCACTTAGAAAAGTCCCTAAGACACGTGATCTAGAAATGACGGCCACTGTTACTGGTGCTATTATCATTTTCCTCATTAAAAGCTTTTAACAGTTCCCTATACACTGTGTGAAAAAGCCCAAATCTCTTGACCATGGCAATTAGGTTCTGTCCAGTCTGGCCCTATATTAATGGCCCAGGTTAAATGGATAATATTTGCCGATATGAGTTCTCCGGTCCAGTCAGGGTGAACTAATAAAACATACTTTGAAATTATGTTTTCTTTTTTGCTGTGACTGACACATGCTGTTCCTCTCTTCCCTTACTGTGTTTCTTTTTCCCTCCACCTTTACTGTGTTGCTCATTCTTCAATGTTCTCTAAGAGGATGGACCAGATAGAATTCCTTGCAACCCAAAGTTTCTAAAAAAATGGTTCCTCAAACTTGGACAGAACGTTGTGTTATAACCCAGCTTGGGGATTACAAATGAACATTAATATTTAATGGGCTCTGAGAAGTCCTATGATAAACAACTTTTTTTAAACAATGGTCCAAATTTTACTTGAAGATGACAAATATTTTTTTCCTTCTAGAAACTATTAGAAATCTGGACATGAATATTTCAGTCAGGAAAAGAACTGAAAATCTTTTTCAGTTTTTAATCTTTTTCTATTTTTAAACTGTGTTATATCCACAATATCTTACTATTATTCTAAATATCAAAAGTGAGTTCAAGTAAATGCCAGAGAATTGAGATTGTAGAAAACTTAATTTTCAGTCAAGTGAAAGAATCGACATATGATACCCCTGGAATAACAATAAAAAATGTTTAATAACATCAAGTTTACTTTAGACTTAATGACACTATATCAGTTAAAAACTTTGTAAGTCCAGAGACAGAATTTTTTAAAAGCTTTTTTTTAGTAATCATAAAAATATCTACCCACATTTTTCAGTGTAATTATAGTGTTGTATCTGATGGCAGTTAGTCAAAAAAGTATAATCCAATGTTGATTAAAGTTTTATTTTAAGCTTCCTTATCCATGGAATGATTTCTTACAGACTCTTAGTCTATAATTCTATGCTCTTTTCCAGACATTTCAGCCTCCAACTCCTAATTTCTAGGCCCTGACTTGTAGCCAGAAAAATTCCATCTTTTTTTATTATATAAATTATAAACTGAAGCAAAGAAAGGAAAGAAGATGCTGAAATATCAGATACAAATAAGAGGAAGAGATTTAATAAAAATTTGAAGATTGGCATCCAGTCTTGTATAATAACTGATACAATCACTGCTGCTAACTAAAAATGTATATGTAACTTATTATAAATTTAAGTAAAAAATAATTGCCATCATGTAGGCTAAAGACTATTATGAAACAATTAGATAGTTGTTAAGAAAAAAAATTCCTCAGAATGTAAGTTTTTATCGATATTCATTTATTTTTATATTCATTTAGGCTACTAGAATAGCAGGCCATTTTTTCCCAAATAATTATTTGCATAATAGTAATCAAACATGAACAACAGAAGTAATAAGATAAAAAAAAACTAAGTAAATATTAATCAGCCACACTAGTATCTAAATTGTCCACTGTTTTCTAAGTAGCTGTAATCAGAATATCCCAAAGAAGAGTGTGTTTGCATTTAATGTCTATAATTACTATGCTCTGTTAGACAGACTTGGTTTTCCACCTGTGAAATATTTGATTCTTGAAAGACCATTTAAACTCTACCTATATTTTATTTAAGGTACAACAAATTGGAAGTATATCTGCCAAATATATTTTTATAATAATATCAGGTTTAAGATACCACTGTCACACATAAAATATCTGCATCTTTCTAAAGGGTAAAGTTCTTTTATTTTTGGTTTCCCAAATTCTCCTGGAATGTTTCACTGCAAAAGTTTTAGCATGGACAAAAGAAAACTCCATTAGACATATATTTATTAAAAATGAAAATCCCATCATCCATTTATAGTACTTTACATTATCAAGTAAATGTTCATCTTTTAAAAGCTAGGTTGAAGTTTTATTTTCCTATTCCATTGAAATAGACCACTAGAGGGCAAGCAACACTCTGATCTCAGTTATAAAAAAGTAAATGGATACAGCTCCTTAAAATAACTAGTTATATCCAAAGTTCATTCTTACTCTCCTTCCTTCATTTACTCTTTCATTCAACAACTATTTTTTCCAGTGCTTATTGCGTGCCAGACACAGAATCCAGAATTAAAGCAACCAAATATGGCTCTCTTTCTACCCTTGGGTCTCTCTTTTTCCATCTACATATATGTATATATATTTGAAAAATCGTTTATATATATATTTTTTCTTTCCTTCATAATTTCTTATCTTTAGAATTTTATCATAAATACAGTGTGCTATAGCAAAATCAGATATCCAGACTTTACCAGACAAGTTGTGGGGAGAGTACCTTAGACATCTCCAATACTGAAAATCAGAGAGCAGCTTTGGATATAAAGTATATTAATAAATAGACTCTACAGCTCATAGAATGTTCTACAACTCTGTCCAAAATTTGACTCAGCATTTTCCTAACTCTGTTTCTCCCTTCTTTTATTAGATAGCCCTGCATTGTTATACCAGGAGAAAAGTGGTAGAGCAGTTGTCAGAGACAATTAAAGTCTTCTCCGGGTCCCCATTAGCCAGTGCCCCGAGAAACAAGCTGAATGATTTCATAATTTCTGTTGAATATAAAAGGACACTGATACCCTGGGGATATTGATCCAGAAAGATAGAAAGAATAGCTGGGAAGCTCTTTCAGTGATACAGAAGTTAATGATTTTGTGATTCACCCAAGAGAAAACCCTTACAACCTTTGATAATTGCAAGACAGATAGTGCCACTGCTGACCTCGTCAAATTAGCAGGAGCTACGCGTTCCATGGCAGAAGCCAAACCCAAATGCCACAAAAGAGAGTTTAGCAGTACTCACATATTTTTAATTGCGTTTGTATATGTGTGTTTTCTCTAACATGATATTGCTTTTAATCGTTGTTAATCTTAGGGTCAAAATGTTTCCTAACCTCAACACTTTCGTGGCAAGCTAGACATACCTGGCACGCCTTGCCAAATGAGTAAGGAAAGCAGAAACTGCTTCTCTTCCATGTGCCAAAAATAAGGCACAGAGAACTAACGTTACGAGTGTTAAATATTCACCTTAATTAAATTACATAGGAGGAAAAAAAACATGATATAGAAATTGATAGAGAAATGTTTAGCCAACAGGCAATAATGTATATCTGTTTAATGAGTGGTTTCTTCACTTAATATGTATACTGATTTATTTCTTCAGAAGATATTTACAGAGCTCCTATTCAGGCTCCTTGGCTACAGTAATAACCTGATCTGCTTTCATGTCCACATTCTAGAAAGAGAAACTGCACTGTGCCCGCTAGATGCAAAGCTATAAAGTTGGGCCAATGGTCCCTTTCTTTGAAGGGTTTCTTCTCACATGTTGAAGAAAGCCATCAGGATTCGGACATCATGCAGTAGGAAAACTGATAAAAATAGAAAATAGATACCAATGACTGTGGAAGTGCAGAGGTGCAAGTTTTCTTCCGAGGAGCTGGGACTGGGGGAGGGGGGTAACATCCTAGGCACTGACTGGAAGAAGACGTGAGGGCAGATTGCTCTGTCAAGGTCATCTTGGTTTGGAAGAAACTTGAAGGATGAGTGAAGAACAACTGTTACACAAGTGGAAAGCAGCATGCCAGGTACTGGGCACCAAGTGGTTGAAAAGGATGGCAACACAGGTGGAATATGGAAATAAAAATGCGGCTGGACACACCTTCCAGTCAGAGCCAAAAGAATGTCTATTAAGTAGGACTATAGGAATTGTAAGATTTTCAGAGCTGAAAGGAACCTTGGAGATCATCTGATGCAACGCTGGCACCAGGCATTACCTACAGCCTTTTCAAATACTTGTTAAATGAACTAATCCCCTCTCTTTGCAAATGGGGAAACTGAGACTCACGGAGGCATGGATCCTGTCGTTTCTGACAGAGTGTCTACTGAATTTGAGAACTGTGACTTCAGATGAGGAGGTTACATACTTTTATTTGGAAGGACTGGGGCCGCTGGGGTTTTCCTTGGTGTTCTAAATTTTTTGGTATCTGCTGTGCATTTATTTCCTTTGCAAAAGGCAAATGAATATTTAATTTAAGAAAAGGGGGGCTGGGAAAGGAGGCAGGACCCCAATGTGGAGGGCCTAGCATGCCCCTTGCTCACAGGGAACTGTGGCATAATATAGTTGGTGATAAGGGACCATTTAAAGATTTTAAGCAGAAAGACAAGCTGGAACTTGACAAGGGAACACATGGAAAATATGAAAAAAAATGTAAAAGAATATATGAAAAAAATCATTACTTTTGCACTTCCCATGCACAAGAAAAGTACTCTGACGAAGGTATGAAGGGTGGATTGGAGTCAGGCAGTTCTTTGTCCACTTACAGATCAGAATATAAACAGAGAAACCGGATGGGCTATTTTCAAACAAGCATGGATAATTTCTCATTCACAGATAGCAACCATCTTATCCTCTCCCCCCAAAGCTATAGAGTAAGGGAAACTGGGCATGGTTCTGAAAAGAGTTCATGTATAAAATAAGGCAATGAGGGAACTTCACCTTCTATGCTCAAAATCTGTGGGCATTCAAGTCATCCTTGGGAGAAAACTTTCATAGAAATAACTGAATGATGTAAGTACAATTAAATTGATACCTGCTTACATATAACAATAAAATCTAAAATTGACCATTTTTCACACTTCAGTAGGGTCCAAAGTTTCTCTACCTGAATTATATTTGTTTTGTTAATGACTATGATAAATTGGGTTTTCAACTTTTTCATGCCAGGTTCGTGGAAACAAGCTCAGGGATTTACTACTACTACTTAAAAGTAATTTTTAAAATTAGGTTAACTGGTAAGAAATCAAAGCAAAAAGCCATTTTTTCAGGTAATAAAAATCATTTCTCAGAAGTGTTGACCCAGTAATATAGTCTGTATTTTTAAGGACTTAAAAATCCTTAACAAATTAATTAATTTACCTTACAGATGCTGGGTGTGTATGTTCTTTACCCTCAGCAAAGATGTCTCTCCAGGAAAAAAGGGAAGAAAGACAGAAAGAAAAACAAACTTATTTTCTTGATAGAGGTTAACATCATGCCTCCACAAGTGGTTTGACAAACCTAGGTCTTGTCATGGTGCTAAATATGTAAATCACGCTGAATGACCAAGGCTAAAAGCAAAGTGACAGTTGACTGTGACTGCCATTAACCATGGATCACATCCCGGCATGTAATGCAATTATATGGCAGGAAACAACTAATGCGGGCTGCCTCTGGTGGGAGAAGGGCGAAAATATTGAATTTTTCTCTGTAATCTATTTACATCTTGCAATGGGGGCATTAGTCAGATTAAGGTTCAGAATGCCAGGCGCACACAGGTCTGGTGTGCTAAGTGGTGCCTCCATTCATAATGTGATAAGAAGGCAACGGTCAGTGCAACAAATGCATTATGATCCCACTGAGTCAGGGGGGCAGTTTTCTCTCATAAACTCCCCTTGCTGGTACACTGTCTCAGGATATAGATACCTTTTAGATATTGAAAGATCTGCCAGCACTAAGTATCAGCACCAGTTTTCCTTTTCCCTCACGAGTAGACAAATTTAATTTTAATAGTAATTCATGCTAATTTCCTCACAAAGTTCAAACTTAATGTATATTATCGAGATAATATACATTATCTTCATACTTGGTATGAAGTATGAAGATGTACATCTCCTAAAATACTTTATTTTTATAGCTCGATATATTAGATCACACCAAGTTTAAGACAGGAACAGGCAATGTTGGGTGGGAGGTACGAAGGCAACAGCTTCAGAACAGCTTAGCAAATCCCTTTGGAATATTCTGGGGGTTTGAAAATTCAAGCCTAATATGTTTTTCTTGGATGCTCATGTATTGCCAATCATCATGACAAACCACTTAACTTGTTTCTCCTTGTTTCTCAAAGCAGCTTTCTGAGAGTAACTGGTTTTGGCAGTCTCAATACATTTTCCCTTATTTTTCCATGGTCTCTTCCACAGGGTAGTATTTATATAATTGTTCAAAAATTATAGATATTATATAGTAACTGAAGATCGAATCTGTTACAGATAAGTTTGATTAGCTAAGAAGTAACTCAGCTAACAAAATATGAATTTATATCTAAAGGGAATTTATATTAAGGGAAGAAGAGGAAAAAAAATCTGTATTCCTAATTAAGTACAAACACAAATTAAGTCCAGACAATTAAAAAAATATGTGTGACCTTCGTATGCTTTGACCAATTTCCAATCGTTTTTGTTCTATTGGCCCTTGCAGTGGATGGGAATTCTTTTTATGCTAGGTTAATTCTTAGAGAGTCTTCTAGGTGTTGAATAACCTTCTCTAAGAAGCCTTCCTTGAGAATCTCCACAAGTTGTCATACGTTTCTGTAATTTACTGTACCCTTCCTTCAAGGCACTCACCACAATTTCAATTAAATAGTTTTCTATATCATTCTTTGTTTATCTCTTACACTAGCCTGTGTGTTCCATGAGGGCAAGAACCACGCATCAGTTTTACTTACACTAAATCTTTAGATAGAAGAAAGGTGCCAGGATGGGGCGCCTGGGTGGCTCAGTCCCTTAAGCATCTGCCTTCGGCTCAGGTCATGATCCCAGGGTCCTGGGATGGAGCCCCACGTGGGGCTCCCTGTTCAGCCAGGAGTCTGCTTCTCCCTCTCCTGCTGCTCCCTCTGCTCGTGCTCTCTCTCTCACTCTCAAATAAGTAAATAAAATCTTTAAAAAATGTATTTTTTTAAAAAGGTGCCAGGCAAACAGTAAGGATTTAATAAATATTTATGGAATGAATAAATATATGAATGGTGATTTATTCCTTGATATTTCCCCATGTTAATAATACACTATCTTACATGAATCTAATTTCTTATTTCTAAAGCAAGCAATTCATACTTGTAAACTGTATGGTTCTAACAACTTCTTGAGGTATTCCTAAAGACTAAAAGACAATTTATAATGTACAGATAACAAGAAAGAAGCCCATTGCTTCACATAAGTAAAATGGAAAACTAACAATTTAAAAATAGCACCAAAAATATCTCACTTCTTATGCAATATATATTCTAGTATACATGCAATTAATTTACTAACTGTAATTCAATCCCTAATTATCATGCATTCACAGAACATGCTGCTTCCATGTCTCAGTAAATTATCACAAGGGTCTTAGGCTGAGTTGTTATTGTTTCTATTTTACAGATGCACAAACTGAGGCTCAGAAGGTTAAGGGTCCTGCCCAAATTTAAACATTTGGTAGGTGATATTGACAGAATGGAATATGCATAGACTTATATTCTGAACAAAATCCCAATGACAGAATTCTAAGGGTGTTCCATAGTTTGCGTCTTAAAATAAGGTATATGTGCTTAGCGTCTTACGTTTTCCTGGTAAGCCAAAGTTTTTGTTAGCCGAATAAAAGGGATAATTGAAAGCATTTCCTTTATGATAGAGAAATAAATGAATGTTAAGCATGAATAATGCAGTTAAGTAGCTCTAACCATCTACTATGCATAGCCAATAGTCAACAGATGTTCAACACAGATCTAAGGGGAAAAAAAAAAACAAAACACCTAACACATCTAATAGGATTTTTTAAAAAAATAATGCACCTTAAAATGAAGGTCAGTTTTCACTCAACAAAATCAATTTCAGCAATTCTTACTTTTAGAGCTCACATTTTCCTATTCTATAGCTATATGGTGACTTCAGCCAAGTAAAACTTGGCTTGGCTGTCTAAACAGTATATATAGATGTTGCAAAATTTTTATAAACATTAACCAAACAATCTGTAAATGATGTGGTTTTGTGCATGTATCCATATTAATTCTAGACATACATGTATGTATGCACATGTTACATTTTATATTACAATTTGTAAACTGTGTCTCCATAGGACAAGGAAGTAAATGTAACTGTACATAAGGTTTTGCTGGCTCACCCATGCAGAAAAATCTCTTATTTTCTTTCAGTACTATAGTGGTAACGTTTACTTATATTTTCAAACCTAATCCTTAAAAGTAATTCGTTACAGTCCTTTAATTTAGAATTAAAATAATAATATAATTAAAATGAGACATATTTGATACTTGACTAAAATATGACTTCTTGAATTGACCCCAAAACATAGCTCCTCATAGAAAATTCTTGAATGTGAATCCTGGACTGGATGTGTGTGAAGCAAATGAAAACAAATACTAACAGGATTAGAATATTCTATAGTTTGGAATATCCTTCACTCATTCAACTAAAACATACTGTGCTCTGAGTATGTGATAAAGAGTAAAGACACGCATGGCCCTCAGTTTTAGTAAGACTGCTGGAACTTGGGCCAATATTTCCGATTATGGAGATCAAATGCCCTTTTTTCCAAGACCACTGGCTGCTGGACAGTCAAAGTTCAGAGACAAATACGTATGAACACCCTGTGGTGGTCAGCTATCCTGTTCAGAGGAGGCACGTGGGCCCTTGGAGTGCAGGGAGTGATGGATTTGCAGAATCTCTCCCTGCTCCCCAAACCTTCCCAAGTACTGCATCTGAATCCTGTGCCCCTGTAATCAAAGTAACATGCTCATCAGCCTGGATAATCGTTGTTACTTCAGTGTCTGCATCTGGTGTTTATCATCTTGGAGAGCCAAGCAACAGAAGGCTTCATTTCAGCCATGCATTTTAAAAATCTCTTCTTGGAATGACACTCCCTGTGTGCCCTAAAGGACCTACAGTGCATGCCAAGTTACTGTGTTCCCCATGGAACATACACATTGAGAGCACTCCGAAAAGAGAACTGAAGTGCCCAGGATAGAGGCTTGGAGGCTGCATGAAGTCACTGAAGAGCATAAAAAGGGGAAGGATGTATTTACAGCTCAGCCACTCACTGCTCAGCTCTCTCTTCTGCAAATTGAGGGATAAGATCCACTTCTCCTTACTCAAAGACTAATTAGGAAGGTTAAATGCAATAACATATAAATGTCCTTATAAACTGGAGAGCTAGATACAAACAACTATTAATAATAAAAATATGAAAGTGTTATTCAAATGCAAGGTACTATTTATTATCTTCTTCCTTATACCTAACTCAGACAATTCTTGCTTCCTCCAAATATAATGCTTATTTCTTTGAAAGTTGTTGTTCCCTTATGTTTTAACCTATGAATTAGGGGGTTTCTAAGCTCTCTATGATTTTCTGTTAGAGTCACGCTTACTACATATAAATGTTTGTTTACCTGAGGTAGGGTGGCTAGAACACACTATAAAAAGGACAAAGAAGGTGTTCCAGCCCTATCATAAACACACACACACACACACACACACACATACCTAAAACACTGAAACAATGCAGACATGTGGAATAAAACAAAAAAGGAGAGCCATGACAAAGTGCTTCTAAAAATATCCCGATAAACAGAACAATTTTGAGAATTAAACTATTAACTCAATACCACAAAGATATACTCTTCCAGGTTGGGATTATTCTATTTCTAACCCTGTACTGGAAAAGGAAAATATTTTATGGTCATGAGAAGTTGGAATTGAGGCACAGGAAGAAAAAAAGGGGGGATATCATTAAGAAGAGACATCTGGTCATTTTGGCATGATCATATTTCTGTTACAGAGTGCAAATACATTCTTTATGAGAATGTGCCATTGATTTTATACTCCGCATTTTAGCACTGTTTCTAAACATACTGTAAATTATGTTAAGTAACTCATTGAGTCTCTGATTTAGCTTTTTTTCCTCAAGCAGAAAGATAATGTTTGCTCCAAAAAAGAATAAACCAGTAGGCAAATCACATTTATAAACTCTGCAAGTGACGTGAATGACGTTAAAACATCTGGGAGACGTTAGAGGCTGCATTAACTCTAATCATGGATCACATTATGGCAGAATGTTTTTCCCCCTAATGAGGAGAAAGACTGAGATAGTGAATGTGTTACTCAACATAACCCTGAAGTCCTTGTCCCAGAACTGATAAAGTACCAGAGAGAAGGCCTTGGCCCACCAGGTTTCCAGAACTAAGGCTACACAATCTCCTTTATGTTTGGCTTATGTGTCACGGGTGACAGTGCCCGAAAAAACAAGGCCCGTTTTCTCACTCCAAATAAATCAGAGGCTATCCAGCTCCCAATATTTACATTGAACAAGAAAATGATCCCTTCCCCTCTCTTCCAGCAACACACCATTTACTTGTTAATTGACTAACCTAAAGAAGAGGTCACCGCAGACAAGACTCCATATACAGTGATAGGATGTAAACTCTGCAAACTCTAACACTCATGGGGAAAACCCAATGTAGTACTTATGCTACAAAATGTAATTAAAATGTTTTTAAATATGCATATTTATGGAGAAAACTATATGAAGATCCAACATCAAGTATATAAATATGGAGAAAGGCCTAGGAAATGAACTCCAACTGCAGTAGCTCACCTTGGAAGAGCTTTATTTATCATGTTTGATATGCAGCATGATCACTTCACTTTCAAATGTCTTTTCAGCCATTCAGTCTTTAAGAATTATATTTCTATTTCATTTATAGGAAAGCAGTCAAATATCTGCTTGGTTTACTTGGTAACTGAGTCGAAGAATTATTGAGTAAAGTATGATTTTCCCTTTAATAAAGAGGCTGCTTGCCTAAGATAAGATGTCCTTATAAGTAAACTGTTGCAATTTCTTAAAGGAGGTATGAATGAGGCGCTTGTGAGAAATATAATTTAATATTTAAAAATATATTTGGCAACCAAAAATATTGACTTGGGTGGCTTAGTGCTAGAGAATTAGAGAGATTGGTTGATAGTATTATTTTTAAGTTTCTTATCTGAAATTCATTTGGAAGCTGAGAGGGAGAAAGAAAGAATCTGATTAGAGAAACAGTTCCTATTTTCTAGGGATCACACTTTGGGAAACGTTGCTTCAAAGTTAAATCAACATTTGGGAAATGTTGCTTCAGGACACAGAGGAAAAGGAGTTAAAGAAAATTTTATGATGATGCTTGGGTTCATTGTTAAGCTGCAAGCAGCTGGTTAAGAAAAAAAAATTCTCGGAGAGTGGTAATTGACACCTAAACCCACTCACAAGTAGAACTGGGCGCTTGGATTTAGAGCAAGGACAGCATGGGTTTGAATCCCCCAGAGAAGTAAGAATCCATTTGGAGCGAGAAATCAGAGCTCTCCCTTCAGGCCATCACAACACCCTATTATTCCAGGGTGATTAAATGATTCCCTTCCTTTATAGACCATAGAATAGACTTAAGATTATTTCATCATCACTCCTTACACCCAATGACCCAAAATACTGCTACATTTACTAATTCAGGAAACTTGAACAGAAAAGCAAACATAAATACTCCCTCTGACAACTTCCTTTTTTTTTTCTTTAAAGCCTTTCCTCCTTTAAGTGTCAACTGAGGCAGTATTTTGACTGGAACTCACAGGAATGAAATACAATCAACTTACCTACCTAACTGCCTCACACCAAATGTTTTCCTATGTCAATACAAGTGATAGATTAGCTGTGGGAGCATTCATTAAATGTTTTAATTGTCCGGAATGCATAGGGAACAAAAAGGGAATGCATAAGGGAACAGAAAGAGGAGACTTTTATGAATTCCCATTTATTCCACTGTCTGCCCTACTTACCTTCAAACCTAAATTGCAAACATAGCTGAAGGTATTTTTGTCCTGCATAGCTGTGAATGCCTGCATCTTTAATAGAAATGATTTATAAAGAGATTTTGGAACATGCTGACTTCATAATGAAGAAACTCTACTCCCAGAGGAGTCATTAACCCAGACATCACTGGTGGCCAAACCACTGGGAATCACACAAAACTATTCTTTGAGCAATGCCAGGAAGATTCTTAGCCTTTCAAATAAGCTGAAGTATACAGAGATCTCTATCAACCCCCAAAAGTGTTGAGATGGATGAAGAGATTGAGGCCCTGGAAAGGGAAAATGACTTTCCCAAACTCACAGAGCTTCTCAGGTCTCTGGATAACCCAAACTAGAAAGAGATCTTTAGATCTCTTTTCATATCACACCACAACCACATACAAAATAAGAAACACATTTATAGATGTATCACTGTTTTGTTATGTCACTTCTCTAAGATACTTGCACTAATATAAGACAGAAAGAGTTATGGGAGTTATCTCAAGATTTAAACCTAAATCAAGAGTAAAATTTAAGTCTTACCTTTTTCATTTTTTATGATTGATTGGCTCACTGTATTCATGGAGGTTATATTAGTTACTCTAACAAACTCCAAAATCCAGAATGATGAAAATATGGCAGAAGTTTATACCTGAACTCTGATATAAATACTTTGATCTGAAGAGATATTAATTATCTCTTTGCATAAATGACTAAAAATGGAATAACATGAAACAGATTTCTTGAGTCACCATGGAAGCTGCATTTAAAACACTTTTTCAGAAAGATTTTGAAGTATTTGCTCCTTTTTAATAATTTGGGTACCTGGTGCAACTATGTAGCCTTATAAAGTAATGATTCTCCCCTCTGTCTTTGTATCATGAGTAGAAACATCTGGGAGAAAAATGTGAGGAAAGGTACTGAGATCATCATAAATTTTCCAAAATACCTCATAAAAAACATGGACTCCAGAAAGAAATAGTCATATTTTTTAAAGATTTTATTTATTTATTTGAGGGACAGTGAGTGAGAGAGAGAAAGAGAGAGAGAGCACTAGCAGGGGGCAGGAACAGAGGGAGAGGGAGAAGCAGACTCAACGGCTGAGCAGGGAGCCCCACGGGGGGCTCGATCCCAGGACCCCGGGATCATGACCTGAGCTGAAGGCAGATGCTTAACTGACTGAGCCACTCAGGCACCCCAGAAATAGTCATATATATATTTTATTTTATTTTATTATGTTATGTTAGTCACCATACAATACATCATTAGTTTTTGACGTAGTGATCCACGATTCATTGTTTTCGTATAACACCCAGTGCTCCATGCAGTACGTGCCCTCCTTAATACCCATCACCAGGATATTTTTAAAGTTTCTATCCATTTTTATATATCACAGAGTACAAGGGAAAACAAAATGAGTAAAATTATGAAAAAGCAAACATAATTTTCTATTTAATCATTCAAGTTGGTCTTGGCACGGAGAATGAGAAAACTGGCAGTTACAAATTGTGTAATTCAACTTAATGAGTATCAAACTGAAAATAAATGTCAAAAATGTGCATTTTTTCCTCAGGAAGAAAATGACCAAATTCCTTCCAGTAATTTGTTTCTGGATTAATTTAATATTATATACTAAATCATATTCAATTTTCCCAGATCATCTACAAATATGTCATATCCTTAGCTGAACAGTTTCATGTGAAAAAAGATAGTAGTTAGCGTTTTATAAAGGTATAGTTTTCATATTTGATTTCCAGATTCTAAGTTCTATGTAAAACAATGTTTGGGAAGAACCTTTCCTATAAAAGAATTAAAACCAAAAAAACCCCCAAAACCCTCAGTTATTATATATTGGTACCCTACAAATGGCCAGGGGCTTTAAATAATCATTTTTAAAGTGCAATGCTAATACTTCTTACAATAAAAATAGATAAGGCTGGATGAAAGCCATTCGGAAAGAAGGTAAGAGAGAGAGAGAGCAAAAGCATCCTCATATGTGCATGAGGGAGGGAGGAAGGGAGCGTGAAAAAGACCAAATGAGGATAAGGGAGAGGGGAGGGAAAGGGAGGCTTTATTAAAATTCTAACAATTTAATCTTTATGAAGAAGTTATTAACATGAAAAACCACATACTAAAAAAATAATTTTTTTCAGCCCATGGAGAATAGAAAGTGTCCTGCATTTTCAATTAGTTTTTTAAAGTTCAGAGTTGAGAGTCAGCCTCCAAACTCTCAGTAGAAACTGTTATCACCATTAACCTTCAATACAAAGGGCTATTACAATCCCCAGCAGTAGTCTTAAAATCACTATGGTGTTTTCATCTTAACCTCGTCTTTCTTTTTCTCTTAACAGTGAATCTGTATCTACATTAGAGACTTCTGGGGAGAGTATCCTGTATTCTTAGCCGTATGTTCTCATAACTGTTCTATTTAAAGACCCCAAAGTCTTCTATAGTTTCTGGTTTTGAAAACCTCCAGGAACCAGAGCAAACAGTAAGAAATTAAAGGGCCTTTGACTCGTAGGCTAATTTTCTAACAAATTACAGTGTTATTTCAACAACACTGATGGGTACTCCAATGTCCATCTTTGCCTGGATTCCTTCAAAGACGAACTCAACACCCGGATCGGGATCCTATGCAAGTGACAGAAGCAGAATAGGGCAAAGAAGGAGCTAAGCAAAAAAAAAAAAAAAAAAAAAAAAAAATGTGCTCTCAGCTGTGGTCAGGCTTCAGCCTCTTCGAAAGTGATGAACTGCCCCACAGTTCTGTTCCCACCTTGAGGAAACCTACCAGGCAAAGCAGCTCCTGGTTCTGCGAAAGGCAATTCTTTGGAAAGAGGGGAAGCTGTGAGCCTTTAAGCACCAACATCACAGTAGTTGGGGGATGCCTGTACTGGGCCAGAAAAAGAGATCAAGACAGGGAACCAAGAGCGTCTACTGTGGTGCCCCTTCCTTAGAGATCTCCTATCACCTCTCATTTGACATAACTGATCATCTCCACATGTAGCAGAAACAGATGTTAGGACAGACGAACAGTTGTGATTGCAAATGGAATCAAGTATGGCTGTGTAATGGATTGGGGTGTACCTTGTGAAAGAATGCATGGCTACAGTGTAGAGAGAGAGGCAGAGAATAATAATAAAAATCTAAGAAATTAATTTTTAAAGATGATCCCACTTAGTTTCACTAAACTGACAAAGAGGCTCCTGTATTCAAATTTGAAGGGAAAAAATAATAACAAAATAATTATTTTTAATAATTGCAGTTAAAAGGATGTAGTATAAAAAAATCAAATGGAAACGTAGAGTCAATTTGAGTTCCAATTCCAAATACATAACATATCGGATCGAAACAATGCTACCTTTAGGAATAAATGTCAAAAGTATCAGTCTCCTAACAAGTTTTTTTTTTTTTTTTTTCTAAAGCCTTCATATAATCTCTATTGCAGGTATACAAATAATTTATTGATTTTTTCCAGAAGAAAAATAAGAAGAAATATATGTCAACCCAGCTAGGAGTCAAAGAAATAAGCAGTTAAAAATTCATTATACCACTTGGGGTGCCTGGGTGGCTCAGTCGGTTAAGCAGCTGCCTTCGGCTCAGGTCATGATCTCAGGGTCCTGGGATCGAGTCCCGCCTGGGGCTCCCTGCTCAGCGGGAAGCCTGCTTCTCCCTCTCCCTCTGCCTGCCACTCCCTCTGCTTGTGCTCTCTCTCTCTCTCACTCTCTGATAAATAAATAAAATCTTTAAAAAAATTCATTATACCACAGATCTGACTTAAATTCTAGAAATTATCACACCCCATGTTTAAAATAATTATTAGTTTACATACTTGGCTTTATCAAGTTTCACGCAATGTTACCCCACATCTTCAGAGTACACCGTGCTTTTTACATTATGGAATTCAATACACATTTAAAAGCTGAATTGCCATGGACTTTGGCAAACTCTTACTAAAGATTCACCAGTAGCTTTACTTCAACCAGTGATGGCTGGACCATCCCAAGGCTGAAGAGAGTGAGGGTAAGATGAAAAGCTACAGGGCGGCTGGGTGGCTCAGTCGGTTAAGCATCTGCCTTCAGCTCAGGTCATGATCCCAGAGTCCTGGGATTGAGCCCCGCATCGGGCTCCCTGCTCAGTGGGGAGCCTGCTTCTCCCTCTCCCTCTGCCTGCAGCTCCCCCTGTTTGTGCTCTCTCTCTCTGCCGAATAAGTAAATAAAATCTTAAAAAAAAATGAAAAGCTATAGATCAGAAGGGTCTAGGCTTTGTTCCTAGCTCTGCATTTAGCTGTTGGCCTTAGACAAATTATTTCAAACAAAAAGAGACTCAGTTTCCTTATCTTCAGTACTTCTATGGCTTGTTGAGAGGATGAAAAGAGAGGATGCACAACCCATGCTTTGCATGCTTTAAGCAACAGGACCTATTTATCCTGCTGCAGTTCAGAAGATGAGAATGGATGGCAACTGAGGGGAGGTGGCACTCTAGCCAGCAGCTAGCAAAGGTCCACCTGCATTCAAGTTTTCTTTGGTCTGCCCTGCCTGAGAAATTAAAAAAAAAAAAAAAATTGAGAGTTCTGGCTTTTCTTGGCACGCTGGAAGCTCTTACCGTATCAAGCTCATCCTCCTGCAGTCAGGACCTGGAGCTTTCCATTTGAGGCAGGACGAGTGCTGTTGGTTTGCTGTAGTCCCCAGCAGTCTGTGTTACCCTCCACTCAGCCCATGTACTTAAGTAACCTCATCGGTCCCAGTAGGTACTAGGGCTAGTGACTGTTGGGTTTGCCAAGGAAGACTAAGCCTCAGAGACATGAAATATAAATCTACATGGGGGCAGCTGAAGATGCAAGGTGGTGTGGTAGAAAGCAACTGGATCCAGGAGCCAGGGGACATGAGCTGTAGTCCCAGTTCTGCATTAACACTTGTGTGAACTCCGGGCTCTATAGGGGTCTGTTTCCTCATCTGTAAAATATATGTTCTGGGTAGGTCAAGTTTCTGAACACAAGGCAAGGCAGTTCCCCATCTGGGTTTCAGCTTCACATGTGTTCTTTTTACAAAAATGATGCCAAATTAGTGGGTCACTGAAGCCTGGTGGAATTAGAGAAAGCCCTCCCTCCACATGCCCCTGTCAAAAAGAGAAACATTGCACACAGAGTTGATGGAATACATTTGGAAGCTCAAATGCCAAAAGGAAGTATAATACACATAAGAGTAGCGATTTTGAGAATGCCCTCCCCTGTTTTGCGGGCCTTGTACATTAGTTCTAACTGAGTAAATATAATTAATGTTTTCCCAAGTTTATTCCTGCTAAAATATCGATGCAGGTTCAAGTACTATAGTAAATTAGACCTGCTTTATTCTTCTTAGGCAAAATTCCAACCTTAGCCTCTTATGACTTTACATAACTACATTTTGAAACTCAATGGCAATGCGTATTCAATCATTATTTATTCTTTTTGTGTATTTTGTCCTAGAAAATTTTAATAAAATGACCTTTGTAAATTCCCCCCCCCAAAAAAAAAACTTGTGAAATACATGGAGCTCAAAAGGTCTCACCAAAATTCTCACCCAAAATAAGCACTTTTTAAAACATAACCTTATGTAATGCTCCTATCAGTGAGCTAAGACACACTTATAATAACAAAGACATATGTAGCAAATACATCTTGCCAATGTGCAAAATACTTGTTTGGAAAGATTACTCTTTTTCAGTCCACAATTCCATTTCAGTCCTTCCGGTTGAATTTCTGTATGCTCTGAAGTAGAAACCAACTAAGATAAGTAAATCAACTTACAGAAGGTAACTGTCAAGGTGTTCCGTGTTCCGTTGTTGAGTAGCTATCGAGCTGCCCCAAATGAGCAAGTTGATAGAGCCTCTCAAAGGGGATGACCATTTGATGACAATTCCCAGTAGGAAAAACGACAAGTAGTAAGAATGGGAGAAAACCAGGCAAGATCAACCCTAGCAAAATGTATTCTAGGATTTTAAAAACACATCTTGGCTTCTATCTTAAAAAAGAATAAATGCTTTATTGGAAGTTAACTGTTTTACTTCCTACAGTACCTTTAATAAAAAATGCAAACAGGCTTCAGGAAAGGAACGTGCACAGGTAAAGGACATGCTGTTATTCGACAGGGAACAGAGTAGCTGTTCTGGTTACTCAACTATTCTCTTCAACTTCACCAGAGGGTAATAACTTTTCAAAGACATAAAGTATATTTAACTCTAAAACCACTGTGACTATGAACTCATTTTTTTTCCTAGTGATTTAAAAGGTATTGCAGGATCTTGCAGTCTTCCTGGTAGGGTGATTATTCATCTCATTTCCTCAGCACAAACACAGTTTATGCTTGTTGTCTAGGCACACTTTTTAATAGCTTTCCCATTCACTCACAGAAATGACCTAATTTAGGCAATAATTATGTGGCCACCCTATCTCTGGGTCACTATAATGCATTTAATCTTCTATTCCACACACTGCAGATAGATGGACAATGATAAGACTGAATCCAATTAAGAAAATGCTAAAAAAAGAGTTTATAGTACTAAACATAAATAAATATACTTGTACACAAATGTTAGTCAGGATATACTTTGAATTTGGGTTTGTTAAATAATGAAAAAATTTTAATGAAGAATCGTCAGAAACAACTAAAAATAACTAAACTAGTAAGTGATAATAGAACCAATGTGTTTTTAAATTTGTATGTTAAAATCAAAATTAAAGCCCAAACTATGTAAATAATCACCGCTAAAGAAAAAAACAAAACAAAACAACAATCACCGCTAAAGAACAAAATTCCAAACAGTATAATGAAGTAAGTCAAGTTAAAAGAAAAAAAAAAAAAGTTGACTCTGAGCCCAACTGGGCCTCTCATTTTCTAAAGTTGAATATTCTCACAATATGTCAATTTTGCACTGTGTTGGATTCTCTGAAACTACCTATATGATTGGAAAATGATCCTAAGATATTTATATTACCAACATTACACACAACGCAGAGTACTAACTAACCACTATACGATCACGGCTTACCAACATTACAAACTCACAATAAAACACAAAAGAATAATTATTTGCATTAATTCCTTCATGAATAAAAATCACTGAGAGTGAATTTGTAGAGTTTTGGGTTTTTTTTTTTTTTTTAAAGAAAGTGTAGTACTGAAAAAACCAATCATAGGAACCATAACATGTCTTTAATACAGACACAATATCATAGCTTTTTAGGATAAAATTTCAAATCAAATGACAATTTAAAATATCAGTTAAAACTCCACAAACTCAAACAAATAAAATCAAGTGGCAAAAATTGACTGAACTCAACTCTAGCAATGTTGAAAAATTTCAACTGCAAATATTTTAATAACTGATGATAAACACGCTCACATTAATATATAAAATACATCAATATTTTTGAAATTTTACATGACTTAGGACTTTTCATATTTTTTCCTGCCTTTGGCATTGTTTTATTCTGTTTAATAAATTGTATTTACTGAGAAATAATAAATTGACTTTTAATCATCAAGATAATAATTGCACACAGGGCTTCTGATGAGTGTTACCAAATTGAGTTAATAAATTTAAATCAAAGAAGGACCCTTGATTCTTACTTCTTAAGCTGTACAACCTTAGGTTTTTTAAATGTCGGAGTAGCTCTCACCCTCCAAATCTTTCTTTCATGGTCTTCGAGTTGGCATTCCACATAGATATCAGTCTCAATATATATTTCTATATATATATATATATATACACTTAACACAGTAAAACATAGATTATTATAGTAAACATATTATTTTCATATATTTTAAGAAAAATGAATTGTCTATTTTCATAGACTTAAAATTAGTAGGTCAAATGAGAAGAAGAGCATTTGCTAAACATCAAGAAGACTTCATCTGAGAAAATATGGAGTGATTTTCCTATCAATCTAAAATCTGATGCTTCCTTACATGTATTTTAGTCCAACCATTTCAGAAACATTATTTAATAAGGTCCTACCACATGCATGGTTGTGATACTATACTGCAGAATCATTTTACACTCTTCTCACACATTCTTCCCAACTTTTTGTTTTCATATTTCTAAAACTGAAAAACACCAGAGCTTCAGAAATATTCACTGGCATCGTGCATACTGTTGACCCCAGTCATACTCTTCATCTCTCCAAAGGACAGCAGGCAAAAGAAAAAGTTAAAAAGTTCTTTACCAAAGGGAGAACGACAAAGTAAGAACACTGCAGCTCTAAAAATTATTACACTATCAAATTTTAAATCAATATCTATCAATTATCTAACTATAGTTTCAAACTTATTTGTGAAAGATGTTAATTAAGCAAAGCATTCTGATGTCTAATTTAAAATCTAAGTCTCGTTATTGTTCATATAAATCCCACTGGTCCTTTGAATTTAGAGTTACCTGATGAATTTAAGTTAATTACAGAAGTTTCTACAAGTGTCTTTGAAGTAGTGCTACAGGTTGCTTCTGCTGAATTCTATCCATTTGCTCACCCAGAGAGATTCATGGGACAGGTACCCTTTCCCTTCACACAGCGTTTACAGAGACGGGGAAAGATCTAACCCAGCAATCCTCTACCTTCAAGCACTGACATCATTTCATAAACATCAGAGCACCAAGGAGACCATTACTCAGTATCCAAACAAGTTTTGAAACACGTAAAGCTGTATTGAAAAGGAGACAACGAACCCGCACAACTTGACCAACTCCAACTCTGTTGTTGAGAGATGCGGTCATGTCTGGCCTAAAGTAGCTTAGCTACAGAGTATGTAATAAAACAGCTAAATTTGGATTGGAGAGTCATTTTGCACTGTCAAAATGTAATGCAGCCTGAGAGAGAGCAAAGGCAAAGAGAAACTCAAGAAATCAGAGACCAGGTCTCTGCAACTCCTCACTTCAAGGCAAAGACAAGTGCTGTTAATAGGAGAAGCCAGAGGGAAGAACTCTCAAAACTGAAAGGGGAAGAAAACTGGAAGAGGGGAAAAGAGAATAGGCTCTTGCATAGCTGTGACAGAACATTTTCAGTGGCCTCTAAGTTAAGTGAGAGTGGTACTTGAAAGGGAAGGAGAGACACTGCTTTATTCCTTTCTCAAAATTAGCTATGTTTAATCCAGCAGTAAGTTCTAGCACCAAATCACATTTATCTCCTTTTATCTCTTTCAAAATATTTTTGCTATGTCCGTTTTCCAACTTGCAGTTTTATATCTTTTATCTGCAGCATTTTATCTTCTTAACAGGATTCTAAGTTTCTTAAAGACAGGTACCATATGTTATATTATTCTAACCCATTTATGTCTATGGGATATAGCAATTATTACTTCCTAAATTTAGTTATTCTCAGCTGTACTGCATTTTTTCCATAAAAAAATCTAAACTGAACTGTGATTTGAGAGAATACACTACGTGTTAAAATAGAAATATATTCTAACTCCCAACTCTATCAATTCTCGTCACATCTTTCTCTCCATGTAAATTTTAAATTTCACTAGTGAGAATGCAGGCAACTATTTGGATGCACCGCTACACCTATGTAAATTGTAGGCCCTATGTCCAGGCCTAGTTTAACTTACTTGACAATCCAAAGAAAACTCCAAATAAGTCAAAATATGCAGATAAATTACAAATCATAAAAATATTGTCCCTTTTTTTTAATCCATCTGTTTCTCAGCAATTCTTGAATCTCTCTTCCACATTTGGTGTCCACTTTGAACAAGAACTAAGACCCTCAGAACTCACGTATATATTTTTAGATGGAGTTATCTTAAGCATCATGCATCAAATGTGACTTAAGTTTATTTCGATTTAGCTACAGAGATCTTTTCCTTCACATTTTTTGAGGGCTGGTCTGTCCTGGTAAATTTCCAGAATAAATCTTATGTCTTCCTTTTAAGTAGGGCAGGATCTTGACATACAACTACTGTGGAAAGCTGAAGGCATTTCTGGCAAGGGCAGCGAATGATTGACTTATCCAGTTGTTTTTATAGTGATAAATATATGGTTACACTGGGCAGGAAAACAAATATTCCCCAAAATACGTGCTAAGCACATGTGAGAATGAATGGGGCCATAAGATAGATCATGATTCCTCTCTCCATTAGAAGGTGTTTAGTTCCACGAGGTTCATTCACTCCCACTACAAAAACAACAACAAAAAAACAGCCAAAGTGTATGCTTACTTGGAAAGAAAGAAAAAGAAAATTTTCTCTTTAAAAATGTAAAGCACTACAATGGCAATTATAATTGTATTTTGTTGGGTTTCTTTAGTCTATCTATGCGTCCCGCAATAGGAATTTCCTGTAAGTTATATAAGCCATAGTTTAAGACGGAAGAAAATACTGAAATAATAGTGCACTATCAAAACAGCTTAGTTATATGCATGTCTTAAAAGGGGGCTGGCATTATAAGTCTACATCTAATGTTTTTTCTAGCTTGATTACAAGTTTTTATTGTATATACTTTATTGCTTGTGTCATTATTCTAAGTCCCACTTAGAAAGGATGAGGGTATTCTATTTCTTTTAGAAAAAGGCATAAATTAAAAAATGTTATCACTGAAAGGTGAAATTCTGTGTATCAGTTAACAAATGTCTAATAAATTAATACATAGTGAACTAGTAAAACTTTAAATGTATTTGAAAGTTAGGGATTCCATTAAGTAGAGTTTGTTTTTATTCTTCAACTTAAACATGACAATGGAGAAGATGGTTAACTTACGTAATTGAAATAAAAATCATCTGTCATACGTTTTTGTGAAATTATGATTTGATGTTCTTTGAAGCCATATAAATTCATTTTAAAGAGAAACTAATTTTTCATTCATTCAATTTGTCATGTGATAAACTGTAATAAATATGTACTACTTATTAAAACAGAGAACAAGAACAAAGCGTTTGTTTACAACTTAAACCTTTTAATAACCGAAAAATGTCTACTGTTGTTAAATCATCCCTTTTCGGAAGATAGAGTCAAGTCTCGTTTAGATTCATATCTTGATAGTATTTAGGCATATGAAAGAACAGGATAATCTGCATAAAGGGAATTTATTTCATTTTCTTTTGTTTCCAAAATAATATTCTTTTAATACTGCTTTTGAGCCAGTTTTTATTTAGATGTTGTTTGGTCTAAATTGACAGTCTTGAAGTCTTTCCTGAAGTCATATTTGCCTCTTTAAACATCTCTGTGACATTCCATTACGGGCACCTGCTGCTGATAATTACAGGTCTGTCTCCTAACCACTTCCTCTGCTTTATGTCAAGGCAAGGTTCAGGCTGCTTGATTACAAACAACTACCAGTTAAAGGACCACCGCACAGCTCTCTGCAGTAATGATTCAGGACAGGTCTGGTCTGTGTTTACCGAAGTCTTAACGAAAAAGAAACAGTTACTTGTTATAATTTCCTCTTTGCTGGCAATGTAGCATAATGCAGACCATATTTTGGTCACCTTAAACGTGCCTACGAGAATATCTGATTCAATAATGCTTTATATAATGATACATTTCACGACACTATTTTCTAGTCTAAAAACCATAATCAATTACAAGGAAACAACTAGGTTTCCTATGCACTCCAAAACAGACTTAATTCTCTTGAATCTGGGCCACTCGACCCACCCCCAAACTCCTCCCCACCACCTCATACTCACACTATCATACAGCTTTGTCTGAATGTTTGTGCCCCCCATCTCAAACTCACATATTGAAATCCTAACTCCCAAAGATGATGGTATTCAGAGGTAGGGCCTTTGAGAGATGCTTAAGTTATGAGAGTAGAGTGTTCATGAATGGGATTAGTGTTCTTTTTTAAAAATATTTTTATTTATTTATTTGAGAGAGAGAGAGGGAGGGAGAGCTCTGGAGCATGTAGGAGCAGGGGGCGGGGCAGAGGGGGAAGCAAGGGACAAACAGACTCCCTGCTGAGCTCAGAGACCTAGGGAGAGGGAGGCGGAAGCAGAGGCTGTCTGATCCCAGGACCGCGAGATCATGACCTGAGCCACAGTTGGATGCTTAAACAACTGACCCACCCAGGTGCCCCAGGATCAGTGTTCTTATAAAAGAGATCCCTCAGAGCTCCCTCACCCCTTCCACCATGTGAGGACACAGAGAGAAGATGACCATCTATGAAAGGAAAGTCGGTCTTTACCCACATGACCATGATGGTGCCTTGATCATGGATTCCCAGTCCCCACAACTGTGAGAAATAAATTTCTTTTTTGTTTAAGTCACCCAGTCTGTGGTATTTTCTTGTAGCAGCCTTAACGGACTAAGATACATACAAGAGACTGGTTTACTTTATAGTGGAAAGAAATAAGAAATACTTTAGAGGGCAGTTTTCCAAACAACAATAATCCTAACATAAAACCATTTCATCACATGATACAAAAATCAATTTATTTAGCAGTATTCCATATGACAGAATTCTATAATTAAATAATCAGAAAGGTTCTCAGGGATTCTGGGGTGCTATTTGACTTGTAAACCTTTTTAACTCCCCATTCTGTGTTTTGGCAACTTGAGCAGACCAGTTAGAGTCCAACTGTAGTCACATTGCTTACTCATCAATTATCTGAGGTTTATTTCCTTCAACCAAGTTCTTCACTACTTACTAGCCCTGAATTACAGGGCAGACAATATGAAGTTAGAAATGAATTTCTGAAGGAAGGGTAAGGAGTTTGACTTTGTAGGTAGTCTCTAAGAGATGGTGAACTTTCACTCCCGAGTCTGTCCTCACTTTCCACCTAACAACTTCATATTCAGCTCACTGTCCAGTAGCTTTCAGAAGTGGATGATGAAGAGAACCTGGAAAGGTCCCCACTAACTCCACCACCATAAGTCATCACCAAAAGCCCCTCTAAGATGTGTAATTTATGCATAAACAAAATATGTATTCATCCAACATCATCCAAAAGATCTGCATCTCACGACGACTGTCTGTGTCGAGCACCATGTCACATCCTGGAGATTCCATGAAGAACATGGTTCCTGTCCTCCTCATGCTGTCATGCTAGCTGGGGGACGAAGGGAACAGAAGACTGCTACAGTTGGATTTGAAAGGTAGCTTCATGAGGGAATAAAGATCTAAACTAAGACAAAAAGATGGAACAGAAGTCAGCCAAGAATGGATGGAACATGAGGCGTGAACACTTGTTCACAGCAAAGAGGATAAGCCACCATGCTCACTCGCTGCCAGCTTGCTAAAAAATCTCTAAAGGATGTTCCCTCCTAGAGCTGCACTGGAATATCCGGTGCCAGATTTGGGGGAGGTGAACTGTCTGAGGAGACTATAACATAGAAGAGTTTCAGTAATGAAGTTAGAAGGGTAAGAACAAATATCTCTGTCAGCAGCATTAAGACCTTTCTATCTGATTCTAGACACAGTGGAAAGCCACCAAAGGGTAGCCCTACTGATGACATTGGTCAGAATGTGCCTGACATCTGTGTGGAGGACAGATGAGAGCGGGGCAGAACATGAAGCAGGAAGAACCTCCTTCAGTGATCCAGTTGGGAGACATGGACATATGTGAAGCATATGGAGGTAATATATATCATCTTTTGTAATAAAACATCATTAAAGGTTTGAACGTGTTTGGGGCACCTGGGTGGCTCAATCCGTTAAGCCTCGGACTCTTGATTATGGCTCAGGTCATGATCTCAGGGTCCTGGGATCAAACCCTACCTCTGGCTCCGAGCTCAGCAGGGAGTGTGCTTGAGGATTCCCCCTCTCTCTCCCCCTCTCCCTCTGCCCCTCACCCTGCCTGCGCAGGCATGCGCTTGCACACACTTTCTCTCTCGCAAATAAATAAATAAATAAATAAATAATAAATAAATAAATAAATCTTTTAAATAAAGGCGTTGAACATGTTTAAATGATTGCAAATATATAAAGTCTCTAAGTACATATGACTCTATGAAATAATTTAATTTTTATTTGTTTGCTATAACAACTTGGTTTTCTGAATTGCTCCCTTCCCCACCACCCCGCAACAAAAAAGTGGCAAATAAACACACATTCTGGCACAAAATAGATATTGTTCATATCAATTTCTTTAAACAACCCTCATTAACTACACAACAGAACTTCCTAAGATAGTTTCATGTTCAGAAAACTAGAGTTTTGAGAAGCCTATGTTTACTGCAAAGCAAACAACAAAAAACAGGGATAGCCTAGAAGAAAGGGTTATAAAAAACAGTCTCACCTTTTTAGTGGAAATCTTTAAAGTAAACTACTACAAACCAAATGTTACATACAGCAAAACAAAAACAAGCAGTTTAATCAATCATTAAAAACATTCTAGGCTGCTTCTGTTGGGTTCTTTAAATGGAATAAGATCCTATAAATACAAGAGGTTTTTATAATTATGTTGGGACTAAACCACACTGTTGATTCCAGAATTATTATTTTTCCCTGTAAGAAGTTGGATATTTCCCACAGCACAAAACTTGAGAAAGTGAGGAAGGAGGGTTAGTGTTAAAAAATAAAAATGTTAAACTTTGCTTTCCAGTTAAAGAAAGTGACGAAGGAATCAGTGTTCTACATGTCTATTTAAAGTGTTTCCTGTGTGCATATCATTTGGGTGCAGTGAATGAGTTACCCTATTTGTTTCTTTAGTTAATAATGCATGTATTACATTCTATTTGCTGAAGGTGTACAGCTGCATTGTTTGGGGTTATTAATGTTTGGTTTATGTTCTTCCTATCAAATCTGACACATCTTGATAAAAAAGGTTTTTATGTTTTGTCTTATTTTAATTTTACAATGAAGCATTTTAGAGAATATAAAACAAAAGAACAAAAGGGATTATTTAATGTCTGTGAACTAAAAAATATAATACTGAATTTGTTTGTACCTGAAAGCATTTTCTATGTCCATATTTTTTTCCAAATAGGGTTGTTACTTAAGCAACGTTCATTTTTTTTAATACATACGGGAAAACTTTTTTCAAACAGCACTGTTTTGTGAATCCCGTCCCCTTTCCTTCCTTATAAATCGTGAACAATACATGTAATACCATTGGGAAACTACAGAATTCAGCTACAGTTGGTTCATGAACTAATCCATTAGAAAAGTACTTTATTAAATGCAGCATTTAACATAATTAATAAATGTCAGTCACAACATATATATTTAGGAGTCTGGTATCAAATTAATGTCTCTTTTTTGCCTGTATTATAATAACACCCTTGCACATGTAAAAACTTTGACCTTGCTCAGAAAGTTGTTTAATAAATTTTGCTTCTACCTTAAGATCAGTACATGTTTTGGTGTGTTAAAATTTATGACATAAGTGGAAGAAATTTAATTGCTTCTATTCCTCCAGAAAGAATTTAAATGTTAGCAAAAAGTTAAGAATTTGCTTTTTTTTCTTTCCTAGCCTTTTTACCTATATTTGCCTTTACAAGTAAAGTTAATTTTAGTGGAGGAAAATATGAACTGATTTTTTTCTTTGAAGTTTGTTTAATACCAGCTTTTGTTTTTTTAAGATTTTATTTATTTATTTGAAAGAGAGGGCACGCTCAAGGCAAGGTGGAGGGAGAAGCGGAGGGAGAGGGACAAGGAGCCTCCACGCTGAGTGCGAGGAGCCGGGGTCTTAGGCGGGGCTCGCTCCCATGACCCTGAGATCATGACCTGGGCTGAAATCGAGAGTCAGGTGCCTAACCTACCAAGCCATCCAGCCACCTCTCGATACTAGTTTTAATAGAATATATTCTAAAGTCAGAATTTGGCACAAAAAATACATTAACGTGATTGTCCATAAAACTGAAACAAACATGTGCTGACTTTCCAAAAAATGTTACTGTGCCATTAAATTTTCATAACCGAGGATGAAAATGTGATTTGAAAATCTACCAATTTCTTTTAAGAATTTTATCTGTGACAGTATGTTTTTGTTGGTTCATCTGGCATTTCCCACCCCCCCGCCCCGATGGTACTCCCAACTGAGTGCAATCCTCTCTTTCTTGTGATATATTGAATTATTTTCACAGCAGTGCCAAATGACAATCATCGTACAGCACAGACTTATGTAGTGAAAATGCAAGAGCAACAGCAACAACAATTGCTAATGTACATTAAATACTTCTCTGGTCCCAGGCACTGTTCTCAGTTACTCACTTTTGATAACTCTGTTCACCCTCACAATTCTATGGTGGAAATACTATTATTATTCTGATATTCTACTGAATTTCTCAGTTTATTTCCCTTTACCACGAGATTGACATAAAAGCTGCCGACAGTATTTCCCTAGCCCAGTTACCACATGAACACTCTTGGTTGTAGACATCCGTATTTTTTCAGTGAATTTGGATTAATTTCCTATGTCAGGAGATTACTGAGTCCACATATATGCATACATCAGATACGTTTTTAAGTCCCTGACAGTCAAGAAAAGGAAATGTAAAACTACAAAACAGAAAAAAGAGAGAAAGCTGAAACCATTCACCATTCTAAACGGTCATGATAATCACACCAAAGAATAGGCATCATCAAAGATTATTTTTTTAAGATTTTATTTATCTATTTGAGAGAGAGAGCACGCATGAACAGGGGGGAGGGGCAGAGGGAGAAGGAGAAGCAGACTCCCCGCGTAGCAGGGAGCCTGATGTGGGGCTCCATCCCAGGACCATGGGATCATGACCTGAGCCCAAGGCAGACGCTTAACTGAATGAGCCACCCAGGCGTCCCAGAGATTATTTAAAGAAAAAAAAGTTTTCCAAGCATAAATAAATTCAATTTCACACCAAGCCATACTATTTATTATATACACTCAAAAATTTTTTAATGTAATTCTTCGTACCAAAAAAAAAAAGATACATTTGTACAGGTACCCAAGAAAGCAACAGTGTATTGACATTGCGGGGTTGCAGGGTAATTTTTTCCAAATCTATTCCAAATTCTCATATAATAATTGTCCTATTTCAATCAGTCCAGAATCATCTTATTTCCAACATAATTCAATTTCGTAATACTGGTTCATAGATGTTTACAAAATTTCATGTGGCCAAATATCCTGATATTCTTTATCATCTTGCAATAGAATTAAGTTTTGTGATGGAAAAAGAAAAACATACAGAAAATTATCACTTTTAGCAGATGTTGTAGTCTGAAAAAAATAAAGTGGGTTTAGAATTAAAAGCCAAAGGCTATTGGTTGAACTGAGGCATATTTCCATCTGTTATTAATATTCTAGTTACACTCTAAAGATGAAATTAGTCATCAAGTCCCTCATGCAACATGGTAGTAAGTGGGATATTGGTTAGGAATTTAATTGCAAAAACTCTGTCCATGTAAGCTTCCAATTCATTCAAAACAAGCCTTTACAATGGCTGGAACCAAGTTAAAACAGTTAAAAACACCAAAAAAAAAAAAATACTTCTTGATTTTATTAAGAAATGCTCACATGAAAATCTGAATGAATTGGAGATCTCTGCCACCCTATTAGGATTAAATAGTAGTCCTTCTTTTCCATTTTTGTCTTTTGTTTCTTTTCACCATCAAGCAATGCAGGTTTATGTGAGGTGCTTTTTTTTTTAATCATTTAAGAAAAACCGACTTTTAAAAATAAATAAGAAAATAAACAAATGATGTGATGTCTCAGATTTGACTATAAAATTTATAAATGTCTCAGAGTAGACTTAAATTTATGAATAAATTCTCAAATTCAGAAATAAATTGATAAATAATTCTGAGTACTAAAAGTGTTATGAGAGTCCAAATGACCATGTGAAAATATACGCAAAGCTTATGCCCAAGTGATTGAGGTTATAAGCTTTAGCAGGGCGCCCCACTGTTGCTTGAACAGTGTTTCACTAATGGTCTGATAATGGGGGGTCGTCATGGAGGTCCTTGTAATACTTTATAGTTGTGTAAGCATGGCAGCCACTGATAATTACGGCCCTGTTCTCAACTCAACACACTAGATTACTAAGCAACCCTCACACTTTGTTTCCACAATGGCCTTATAGTCACAGAATGCTGTCTTCTTAAAGAGAGTTCTTTAAGACGACTTATTAAAGATTCTTGAATTCTAATATAATTTGCAGTAAAACATCTTATCTTTCAGATGATTAAATGGAGATTAGAAAATATCCAAAAGATGGAAAAAAATGGGAGAAGAGGGTATAAAATGGACAATTTAACTTTTGATTTCATTGCAGGAAAGATCATATTGCTTTTAAAAATAGTATCATAGTCATTACCTTAAAATATTAAGACTAATTTCATCTTTAGTGTGTAACTCGAATATTAGTAAACCTTAAAATATTAACACATGTACCTCTGTTTTCACTTTTTTCCCTGGTCTCTTTCCTCAATCACCTTGTGTCCCCCCTACTCTCACACACGTCCCAGTGCCTAAGGAGGGGCCTTCCTGTTGTTTGAAAACGCACCGAAAACCTAAACATTGTGGCTAATAGTAAAAAACAGAAAAAGTCACATCACTTAAAGTGAGTGTCTCAAAGCAGTGCATGTTATTATGTGCTTCTGAGGAAACAACTCTTTCTGGATGTCAGCTTAAGCTTCTCCATATGATTTTTCTCAGACTTCCTTTTAAAACCATCACTACCATTTATTATCTTCTTGTTATATAGACTGTTACTTTTGTTTCATCACAAATCTTTGCCTGTTTATTGGCAGCCCTGCCACTACTATCAGATGACATTTGTTTTACTTAATGTATGTAGTTCTAGAAAAAAATTATAGAACTGCTCTTACTGCATTATATGAAAAAATTCCTATGTACATTTAGCTGACACTGCATCAGCTGCTACTTAAACTGGGCTTAGCTAATGGACTTTTAATGTCAGAGGGGTTACGTGCAGTTACTGACTATTAGCAGAAATGGCTCCTTTCTATAAAAATCACTTTTCCTCAAGTGTGTTGTTTGAACATTCCTTTCCCTAATTTAGTGACTGTCACTGAATGCAAAACAAACTCAAGGACTCTGGAATCTGCTGTTATCTTTAAGATCCTCTTTTTAACCTTGCAATTCAGCATTAAACAGGCAACCACTCTCATTAGCATTTAGGCTTGTAATCACAAAACTTTGTGAGGCATTATTATTTATTTTGCCATTCTTAGCAGAGTCCTACATATTTTGTTATAAGAACCCCATATCATCCAAGAATGTATGACACATACAATAAGAGAATATACAAGACAATATTCTGAATCCTAGCATTTATTTGCACCTTTTAAAATTCTAGTTCAGAAACGCCAAGTGATGTGAAAATGTATGGCAATAATTAATATGTATTCACATGTTGATGTGTCATATAAATATTTATGTATTAATCTGCATTTAATACAGTATTGAATATAAGCAAGGAAGTATATTACTCCTCTATCTGGAGCGAAATTCTGTGTATTCTTTCATTAGTAACAACCTTTACCCCCCTCAGTTAACTTTATATTTTTGTTCATTTAAATAAAGTTTTCAATGGATGTGATAGAGATACCTGGATATAAAGCCACCTGCACAGCATCTAAGGGAGTCCAAGAAAACCAAAATTCTGCAGTCTGGAAACAACTCCACACTTGATTAAGAAGTTGAAACAAATCATCACAGAATTCAAGGAAGAACCACACAACCGACCTCTCCGTCGATCAGCCCACAAGAGAGGTCACCTCAGGCAGGGTGCTTACCAGGGAAATCTCTCTTCCGGAGAGTACCTGGAGAGGGACTCACGCATGTGGATGAAGATTTTACCCATTCATGCATGGAAGTTATTGTTCTCCCTTGGTCAACAAATTATATCCACTGGGTAGGAAACAACGGGAATTTCTCCACATGTTGAAACAAGGCAGTGAAAGTGGGTATCCTTTAGTTTCTGTCACTTGGAAAATAGGAGAAAACTTGTTTCTATAGATAAGCCATTGTGACAATGAGACAGAGGTGTCTCTACTGGACACTATGCAAACGACTTAGCACCTGGCGGAGAGTGAGGAACTTTTGCAGAAAAGTAGAATGTAATTTTTCAGTTAGAAAGCAGTGGTGAAACTTGCTTCCCCATTTGATGACTACCTTTATGAATTTGTTTTATAAGTAAGTTTTATTTTCATTTTTTTGATAGGTTCTCTTTGCTTTCTAAAGATATTGCCAAAGCTGTTCGAAAAAATTCTCCTAAAACAAAAATAGTTACACACATGCACGCACACACACACACACAATTTGTGCCAGCATATAGAGGCTCACAGGGAAATACTGAACTATATTTGTCTACTCCTTGTGACTTTTCATTTCATTAAGACTCTGCCTGGAAATACCCCGTAGGAAATAATTCTATAGTTATTTTATTCAATAAAAAATGACATGTACCTTTCATGTTATCATCATTTCTAATAAATCCAATAAACTGATTACCACTACCCCTACTGGGAAAACATATCTATTTTTAAAACTTTTCTTAGTCATCCTTTTAATTTTTTTATTATGTTACAATAAGTAAACTATAACTCTCTTCACTGTGGTCCTTCTAATTTTACATAAATATATGCATGTGCATGTAAAACTAAACAAAAATAAATATTTTGATCAATATATAAACATCAATATATAAAGACACTGGGGATACTTTCATAAAGATAAAATTCCACTTCAGCAATTTTTCTGTTGAACAATTGTCCTTAAGAACTCCTACATAGGGGCGCCTGGGTGGCTCAGTTGGTTAAGCGACTGCCTTCAGCTCAGGTCATGGTTCTGGACTCCCGGTAGAGTCCCGGATCGAGTCCCGCAGCGAGTCCCGCATCGAGTCCCGCATCGGGCTCCCTGCTCAGCGGGGAGTCTGCTTCTCCCTCTGACCCTCCCCCCTCTCATGTGCTCTCTCTCCGTCTCTCATTCTTGCTCTCTCAAATAAATAAATAAATAAAATCTTAAAAAAAAAGAACTCCTACCTAAATTGGGTGATGGACATTAAGGAGGGCATGCGATGTAATAAGCACTGGGTGTTATATAAGACTGATGAATCACTAACCTCTACCTCTGAAACGAATAATACATTATATGTTAATTAATTGAATTTAAATGAAAAAAAACAAAAAAAGAACTCCTACATAATTCTAGAAATGCTATTGGATTTCTTATGTACATGAGATTTAAACTACGATGTTCGTATTCTTATTAATGACAATATTTAACAGAGTAGTTCAGGAAATGAGAGTGCATTTTATAATGACCACTGGAGGATTAATTATATATTCTATTACTAGTGAAACAGACTGTCAGACACCATATATCAGTATCCCACTAATTAAGTCTAGATTTCTCAAGCACATCCTGCTCAAACAGGTCCAAATAAAATCCAAATATAATTTTTTTCAAGTATACATCTTTTAAGTACTTTCCAAGTTCTTCTGCTGTGTTAACTGAAATCAGTACAGATCAACACTCTTCTTTAGATAAAAGTTGCAAGTCAGAGGGCTTGTTGAATAATATTATGATGAAATATTGATTGGAGGTCTCTATTCTGGATAGCAAAAATAATAAATCATTTGAACATGCCTGTTTTTCCTCAGCTTCTGAGAGCAGTTACTGAAATGGGCTTCTGTTTTCCACCAAGCTGCATGCTCTGCTGTTGATGGCTGTGGTAACCTGGGAGGGAAATGTCTTAGGCTCTTTCAGTCCTTGAATTTGATCCCTAATACATTTTAAAACTTATATTCTTTCATCATCTTATGGATACCCAGAAGGAAGAAGTAAAGTTGCTAAAGAAAACGACAGTGATAATTACTGTTTTATTTAGAATGACTTCAAGATTGCTGCTTGCTAAACTTGAGCACTTCCACTGGGTGGCTACGATGTGTATATTTGGCAAACTCTTCATCCAGGGGAAGATAAAATATATCATTTTCCCCTTATCAAAAGCTAAATTAAAATGTCAACATATTTCACACAGACATAATGCTCAAAGTGAAATGACCATTATTTACTCTATCTTCCCAATCATAAAGTTTTTGTTGTGGTAGTAATTGGGTTATTTGCTTGGTTTGGGTCAGATACAATACAGGACTCTGGAAATCACATATAATAAAACAGCAGTGCTTTTGTCACTGACGATGGTTTTTAGTTCCTGCAAAATTTAGGGAATACCACTTGTTAAAGAGGGTACTCTTTGATCTGGTTGTAGAAAGGACGCTTTTTTTAAGTTCTGGAAATTCCAGAAAGATGGGTGAATGATTTAAAATGTGCAATTTGATTACAAGGAACAAACTTGCAAATTCAGAGATTAGATTTGTCCAAAATCGCTCTCTTTACTTTTATACATGAATGCAATTCATTATGCTTATAGTTATAAGTGGATATTACCGCACCACACATCTTATCACCTTGCACTAAACTTCCATGATCTAGGAGAATATATATTATGACTTAATTTAAAGTGATTACATATCTATGCAAATGGCATACTTTACTTCTATGCTACTCTTTTGTATTTTATACACACTAATTTTCTTGAATTTTTAGAAACACCTGCATTTCCATTCATGGACATATTTGCCCTTATAAGTGGGCTTCAGATGTATTTTAATACAGGTATTTTGATATAGGCATTGATATGCCAGCACTAATCTGTTTTTTATTGGAAAGGAATGTTCATATATAAGGTTTTTCTTCCAAACAGGAAAAAAAAAAAAAAACAGAAAAGACAAAAAAATATATAGTTGAGTTCAGGGAGTTCATGATTAAATAATCAGTTAAGACACTGACTAAAGGGGGCACCTGGGTGGCTCAGTAGTTAAGCATCTGCCTTTGGCCCCGGTCATGATTCCAGGGTCCTGGGATCGAGGCCCCGCATCGCATCAGCCTCCCTGCTCGGCAGGAGGCCAGCTTCTCCCTCTCCTGTTCCCCCTGCTTGTGTTCCCTCTCTCGCTGTCTCTCTCTGTCAAATAAATAAATAAAATCTTAAATAAAAAAAAGACACTGACTAAAACTTAGAAATGTTAGCATTCATCAATAAACCTGTTAAATGTGCTGAGGGAGTTTCTGTTGTTTAACCTCCTTAGTTAGAAGAGAAGATAATACATGTTTATCTACATGAGCCATTTTTATGGCTTTCATAATTGCTGCGAAATGAAACTAGCCACAGGACCCAAATGACAATGATTAATGAAGGTAAACTTCTATCTTCACAACATTTTAAAATAAATAAGGCTGGTTACTCTGGAATTAAATTTGATTAGTCAGTATCATCAGTTAACATGATTATTTTGAGCCTTCATATTTAGAATGAGTACTCTAACAGGCACACCAATATAAGTGTCGCCTAGTTCCCCTCACTCTCACATTCCCCTACCACGCTGCATGGAGATATGGTTTGTTATTTAATTAAAAGAGGGTATTCCCCAAACATTGGAGTTTTCAGATATTAGACTTCACTTTTGCCACACAAAGCACTTTTGCTCACTGCTAATAAAAAGTATAATGACATTAAGGACAAATATCTGCATATTTGGCACTTTCAAAGCTATAGCTCATGTTCCAAATTATAACTTCAATTTAATTAATGTTACCATAACTCTAACACTATAAATTCCACGTAGAAGGCTGGATATGCTTTAGGTACCTCTAAAATCTGGAGACATTCTTTGTGTATTTCAAAACCTTATTATATAATCCCAAAGTAGCAACTTCTGTGGGGGCAAAAATGCTCAAGATGAGAAACCACATTACAACTTCAACCCAAACTCTTCTTAAAAATCTGAAATTATAGAACAGTAATTTCTAAGATTTTTTTATGAAGAATCAAAATATTGTCAACATAATATATGTATTAGGTTTTGATGAAAAGGCAAAAATTCTTCTGAGAGCTCGAATCAGGTAGAAAGAATAAAAAGTTTACTATCTCTGGTCTTGTTAGCTCATAAAATTATTACTATAAGATGTTTTTATTAAGATCTCCATAAATGTGGAGATGACACATATTTAAAATAAGAGAAACTATAAATTATTCAGTTATTGGATTTATTTTTACGATCTAGAAAAAAGGAGACAGTAGTATTTTAATATTTTTCAAGGCAAACTTACCCCACTTTAAAAGAGTCACATAAAAAATAGCAGAGTTTCTGTGAGTCTCTGTTCTAGTTGAAATATCCCTGAACTAAGCAATACTGAGACAATACCCAAGGTCTCAGTTTCATGTTGCCCTCCTCCGCAAATACATAAGCAATACCAAATCCAAATAAAATATGAAATCAAAGAAGAGTCCATACATAACTTTAAGAAGTTAGGATAACAAAGAAAGCAAGTGAGAAATCTGGGGATCTAAAAGTGTAGAACAAGCAATCAAAACTTAAAAGCAAAATGAAAATACTGTAAGAAAAAGACCTGTCTTAACTCTAAGTAACATAAAATTCCCCACAAATCCCTAGTGTTTTCATAAAAGTTAGCCAGAAAACAACATTCCCACTAAACATGAACAAATAGAAATAACCATTAAACAACAAGAATTAATTAAATGTGAAAGTTTCAAAATATGTTATCTAGATTATCCATGTTGTTCTAAATTATGACACTGAAACTTTCTATTGCAAATTTAATTTGAACAATGAAAAGTCTTGGTGAATTTGCTTTGCCTTTGAGTCAACCTATTTTTCTACATTTCTTTGTTTTGTTTTACATTTTTTTAAAATTTTATTTTATTATGTTATGTTAATCACCATACATTACATCATTAGTTTTTGATGTAGTGTTCCATGATTCATTGTTTGCGCATAACACCCAGTGCTCCACGCAGTACATGCCCTCTTTAATACCCATCACTGGGCTAACCCATCCCCCCACCCCTCTCCCCTCCAGAACCCTCAGTTTGTTTCTCAGAGTCCACAGTCTCTCATGGTTCATCTCCCCCTCCGATTCCCCTCCTTCATTTTTCCCTTCCTGCTATCTTCTTCTTTTTTAAAACATATAATGTATTCTTTGTGTTGTTTTAATATGCATTCAATTATGTTCTTTAGACCATACACTTTTGCCATTTTTTTAAAGGAAAACTATTGACATTTGCATAAAGGGTTGATTTTTCTTAAACTCTTATCTGAAAGCCTGGCATGTTTGGTTTTTATTTTCCCACAGAAGTGTTTATGATTTATGAAAAGTTATCTTTCAATATTCATTGTAAAGATAGAAAGTCAAGGGTAGAGCTTGCAGCCAGGACTTAACAGGCAGTGACTCAACATGGCATTTTTAGAACTGGCATTAGGTTAATTTTCCCAGAGAAAGCAGAAAGGAAGAAATGGGGTTATGAAGGGAGAGAGCTTCCCCCTGACTGACTGTTCAAGGAACCATGCACATCACTGTCCAGGAGTTTGCAGTGATCTATTTTGGAACATCTCCTCAGACAGCTTCATTTGTTGCTTTTGGCGAAGCAGAGTCTGCCGTAATCCCTAGTCCGTGTTCAAAATTATTGACCTTCAGTTTCTTTAACTTCTAGATTTCTTTGCTAGTGGTTTACAGAGTTAGAAGCCAAAGAATAATGTTTCCTTTCTGTGGGCCAGGCATGGCCCTAAACAATTTACATGTATTAACTCATTCAATCACAATAAGACCGATAGTATATATTATCTTCACTTTACATTGGTGGAAACTGAGGCACAAATGAAGCTAAATAACTCAACCATAGCAACACAATTAGGAGGTGGTAGAAGCAGGATTAGGAGACACTGATAAACACTAAGCCAGTCGGCAGAATGGACACATACCACTAACAACACTTAGCTTGTGCCTCCTCAAAGCCAGACCAAATATACATTAAATTTAATTAAGATTTAACATAAGTTAGACAGTTCCAATGCAAACATGGCATTAGAACATCCCACTTCAAACCACATTGCCATCCTTAAGTTCCTTTGTGTTGAAATTTTGGAAACCCCACCACTACTCCCAGTAGAACCTTACCCTGACCTATGTTCACTATCTTTGATACTTGAATCCAGAAAGTACTATACCTATGCTGACTGTTATTTTTCAGAAAGTGCATTATAATTATATGCTGCTAAGTGTGTCTTCTTTGAGGGCTGAAATTGTCTCTTTCAACATTGTGTCCCTGACAAACAGAGCACAGTCTGGGACATGATAAGTGCACAACAATTGTTTGTTTAGAATTTTACTTCTAATATCTTACACTATCCCAAGGAGCTAACGGGTTTCTAATTTGTGGGGAAATGTAACCAGGTTTGTTTATAACTGCCACAAATACAAAAGTCAAACTAAAAAAAAAAAAAAAAAGTAGGTTAAAATCACAAGGCAAGGACTCTGGCTAAATCCCCACCCCCACTCTTTTCCCCTATGATTGGGAATAATAGTGGTTGCAGCCTGTAATTTTAATGTTCCTTCTGAGAGTGACTCCCTCTGCTGCTCCAGCAAAGCCATGACCTAAATCAGAAAAGTGCTAAATGCAGTTCAGGCCCAACAGAGCACACTCTAGCTGTTGGCACCAATTGGAGAAGGGAGCATACATTAGAGCGCAGTTATTTTTAAGTCTCAACAACAGTTCTAAATAAGCTAGGAGGGTTTGCCTTGGTGAAGCCCATGCCTCCTTTATGTTTTTTTGGGGGGGAGTTGCTTAAAAAAGATTAGATTGAATTCTGATCAGGACATCCAGCTTGGAGACTAAAATGGGAGATAGTCGAAGAACTTGTCTTGTTGAATGCTGAATCCCCAGTATCCACAGTACAGAAGACTAAGGAATCAGTGAATGTTAACAATCTAATAGTTCTTCCTTCTTTGCAAGCATTTGAAAAGTTTGTCCTCTGAGGCATTTTAAGCATTCCTTGAGCAAGGATACTTTTCCTTACTGCAAATTCCAAATGTGATTTTATGAATTTACTCTGCTCCCAAAATGGAGAAAATATGTGATATAATTGTAATGAAATTCAGTTATCTTTTGTGCCAACTGTCTATTTGTACCACAGCAATATGCATAAATGCATGAAAGTAGTTTCTACTCTTGTGTAGGAAGAAGTATACTATTTGTTTAAAAAACATTATGAATTAACTTCTGGTAATAGCAAATAGTCTCAATATGATTTGAGTCTTCACTAATTTTCTTTTCTGACTTTTGTGATGTTAACACTCATAACACTAGTTGGTGCTAGATAAGAGAATATCAATGCTGTGATAATCCAGAAATAAATGCATTTCTAAAACAGGAGGGCACTAACTCTGAAGCACACTGATCAAATACACTCTCTGTCTCTCTTTCTCTCTCTCTCTCTCTTTACTTAGTAAAATCTTTCATTCTTGGAAGTCAGAAACAACACAATTTTTTCCCCCCTTGGAGCTAGGAGTTTCAGGCAATCCTGAATGAAACAATTAAGGCATAGCCAGAAAGGAGAAAGTTGTTGCCTAAAGCCTGGAGAATCTCCCAAGGACCTAAATAAAATGACTGCTGTCTTCATTTAAACTACAGTTAGAAAATATAGTATACTCACAAATAATACCTATTACGCTTCTTTTTTCATCTTAAACATCTGTTGTTGATTTTGGGTTTTTTTTTTTTGGCTACCTCTGAAGACATACATATTTTCTTAACACTGCTAATTTTTCTAGTACTTCTCTAACAGAATAAATAAATCTCATCCTCATTGTCAAGTCCTCAAATTAACTTTCTCATCTTAATTGCATATGTAGTTCCATTCATAAAAATAGATCATTACCATCTTTAAGTGTTCAACACATGGAAATCATACCTGAGGAAGCAACAGTATCTTCAGTTTCCCTAGTGTGCTAGTCCAAAGAGGGAGGAGAAAAGAGAAGAAATTAGAAGGAAAAGGAGGTTTGAACGCCAGCCTGATATAAAAGTGTGATTCTGAGAAGAAAGTGTACTAGTGGCTCAATAGTAAGCAGGCTGGGAAATGGGTTAGAGTGATCGTGATAGTAGCTGAGTTTGGTGTTTTCTACATTTTTAATACCTAACAGACAACACAGGAAGAGCGGGTGTCCTGAAGCACGGAGGCTAACAAAGATAAAAGTGGGAGTATAGTGTCTTTTGAGACCATAAGATTCAAACAGTTGATTCACCAGCAACTGAGTAACTAAACAAACTGAATGGAGAGGAACACCACTGAAATGCATATACCCTACAGAATACATTTTATTTTTCCATTTAAGACCAGAGGAGCAGGTTCAATCCCCAATCTTTGGATTGCCTGGTCTGTAAGGAAAGTGCAAATGGTACAGCTAGCTTGCTCAGTCGGTCTTGAGCGTTTTTTTTTTCTTTTAATCTCTTCTCCCTTCTTTCAATATTAATCCACTTACAATCTCCTGTTTGATTATCTTTATTGATTTTTTTTTCCGACCCAGTCCTTTTAATGTTGCTGTAGTAAGCTCTAGGCAAGAATCCTATAGCTTCTGTTTGGCATCTTTGGGGACTTTAACTTGTCCTTTTCCCAAAGGGTTCTCTCACTGCCCAGTCCTCCCCCGACCGACCTCCACCTGAACCCCACCCCATGGCTGGGTCCTCTGTGCGCCCAATAACAGTAGGCGAATCCCACAGGGAGTCACGCGATTGATTTCACGACTATTCATCAGGTTGTTCACTTAAACTTCCAAACACTCCTCTCTAATAACCCTTGGCTGCTGCCCAGAGAACTTCTTACCAATTTCAAGAAATCTACAACACGTTCATAGGATTCCTTTGTAAAATGGACAGGCAGATGAGCTCTGGAAGTATGCATAAGAAAATCAGGGCAGAACCTCGAGGATGGGAGGCTTCTGGTAAGAAGGGAAGGAAGGATTTATGAGCGTGGTTACTTAGCTAGGCAGCAGGAAAATTTACTCCCGAAGTAGCAATCGCTAATTCACAAAGCCTTGCTAATCACTTACCTCCTCATTCGGACCACACTCGCTAACGCTCAGCGCTCCCCTCCACCTCCAACGCTCTCTCCCCCAAGAGCCTTCGCAAATCAGAGGGAATGCAGTCAGGAACCTCCAAGAGTGTCCGAGCAACGCCCCGGGAGTTCGAGGCTATCGCCGCACCTCCTCTGCTCTCCAAATTTGGAAAGAAGTGTAACCGAGATGATGGGATCCCTGAATTACCTCCGAATGCTGGACAAGCTTCCTTCACCCCCGCCCTAGGAAAAAAAAAAAACAGCTGCCTCCCCTAAGCCAGCGACTTCCACAGAACTGGTCGAAAAGACCGAAGTGGGCGCTGGCTTGGCCACAAGGTTGGGGGCCCAGGTGACGCGAAACAGACCCCAGAGGGGGCAGCGTTGGTTCTTTCCTGGCCCTCTCCCTTCCACTCAGCTTCCTGGGCTCGGAAGGCTGGAAGCTGCCGCTGCCACTTCAAACTCGGGGGACAAGAAGACAATCAGCCCCCGCGCTTCCCCTCCCTCCTTATTCACCCTCAACTCCTGACCGCTCTTCTCCCAACCCCTGTTTTGCCCACGGCCCCGGTCACTTAGTTTTAAAGCTCAGGCGCGTTAAATTAAATTGTCAGAGTTATAAACTGGCCCATTACCCGGGGGAGTGTCCTCTTTGAACAACCAGTCCGTTTTCCCAGAGCTCTGGGGTTTTAAGTTTCTCCGTGGCTTACTGGGAGGAAGACTCGGAAAGGGTAAGAGTGTGGAAGCGTGCACCTCCCCGAGGCCTGCCGCTGTCTGGGTGGCGGGTCCGGGTGCCCTGGGCATGTCCACAGCGCCCCAAGCAGCAGCAGAGTGGCAACGGAGGAGCTGGTGGGTCCTCGGCGGTAATGGACACATTTCCTTCGCTGAGCGCCCTTCGGCGTCTAACGTGCTCAGAGACGCCCTGAAGATCCCGCAACCCCAGATGTGGCTCAGCGCCGGGAGCCTCTGCGCATCAGGGTGTACCTATGGCATGCCACACAGCCACCCGCACCGAGAGTCGCTGCAAACCTCTGTGTGACCAATATGCAACAACGTGTGAGCGTGGAGCAGAAAGTGCAAAAGACACCCAAGGCGCCCACATGCCCAGAGACAGATAGATGTAGGTCCACACCCCGTGTGCGTCCCTGGTCCATCCGTGCCCATCTCGGAAGATGGATTAAAAATAATAATAACCAAAGCTTCTTAACTAGTTGGGAAAGTGGAACGTGAACTGACTTCTAGTTGAAAGCAACGAGGCAAATTAAGGAAGCCAAGAGAACTGGGGAGGAGGAGTGGAAGGAGGAGGCAAGGAAGAAGCGAAGGGAGGTGGCCGCGGAGCTTGGCGGACTCTCTTACCTTGAGCGGCCGAGCCGGTACCGCTGGCACTGAGCAGGGCCAGGGCAGGTAGCACGAGCATTTGCAGCACGTATCCCAGTCCCAGTCCGCAGCGGGCCGCTGTCGCCCGTAGACCTTTCCTCATCGTCGACAGAGGTGTGCCGGCAGGAACCACACAGAGAGAAGCGCCAACAGCGGAAAACCCCACTGGGAAGCAGCTGAATCCGTGCACCACGAAGCAGTCCGAAGAAATAATGATAACCAAGAGCCACACTCCACTTTCTCCAAGGGCAGGAGCCAAAAGGGGGTGGAGAGGAGACGCTGAGGAGGAGTTTGGCGGTCCCTCTTTCCCTGAGCCTTCTAACTGGCGGCTCGGTGAGCGGCTGCTCTGCCCCCACTTGGGAAGTCCGGGGAGGCGCAAGGCGGCCACCTCGCCGCTCCCCCCCAGCAGCAGGAACAGCCGCAGCTCCGCGGCGCGCCGAGCCTGGACTGCTCTCCGGGTCCCCTCTTCTGTGCCGAACACACACAGGCAAGGGGGGGTGGGGAGAGGCAGGGGAGGGAGAGGAAGCGAGAAGTGGGAGGAGGTGGGAGCGGAGGGAGGGAGCTGGGCACAGTGGGGCTCTCGGGTCTCCAATCTCAGTGTGCTCACGCCCCTGAGAGACGTCCAGGCTGCCGCTGCTGGGTGGCCAAGGAGGGTCACCTCCTAGCGTTGGGGCGCACGGGTGCGCGGAGGCGCTGTCCGTGGAGGCGTGGAGGGCGCAGCCCAACTCCGCTGGGGGGTAAGCGGCGGCGGGAGCGCGCCCGCCCGCGTTATGTAAGCAAGGATTGGAGGGAGATGCGCGCCCAGCGCCTGAGGTGGAGACCGGCTGTTGGTTTACCCGCGGAAGCCTGGGCGAGAGAAACCTGAGGGCAGAGGCTGCTGCGGAGAGTGGGAGCGCGCCTGCCTCCCGCGGTGCGCCAGACTCGGACTCCAGGAGCGCAGCGGGCGCGCCCCGAGCCTCTTGGCTGAGTCCACTGGAGCTCAGCCCGCCGCCTGCCAGCTTCTCCACGGCGCCAGCAAAGCCTGCGCCAGACTCCCCAGGACTGGACTCGCTCTACGACTGACTTGGGGTCTTGCGATTGATTAAGCTGGGTGCGGGCTCGAGTTGAAGTCCTGCGTGGTGGGGAAGAAGGCAAGAAGCTTTTGCAGTGTCCCAACCCTGCTGCAATCTTGGGGTTGTCAGCGCCACTCAGACTGCTCAGTGTTCTGGGTGCCCATGACTTCTCCGTAGTGGAACAGAAACCAAAAGCTAAAGGAAAACTCATTCTTCAAAAGACTTTATTTGCGTGCATCCTGGTGGCTGGCAATGTTGAGTATGTGAAGGGTGGTGAGGTGATACCTGGCATGGGAACTCTCAGAAACAATGCACAACAAAATAACAAAATTTGTAGACATTCACTTAAAGTGATGGTGGAACCTATGACATGTTTTCCAAAATGCTAACGGTGTGAGTAAGGACTTGAACTGCTATGAATTTTTTACCTTTTTATTTAATTTACTTACTTACTTAATTATTTTTTTTTAAGGAAAGGATAGTTAGTCTGGGTAGCTAGGTTATGGATCTCTGTTGTAATGACGAAGGAGGAATGTAAGAATGGGTGGATAAAATGACAGGCTAGACAAAAGGAAAAGTGGATGGATTAAAAAGGTCGATACACATTGACAGTCCAACATTCTGGGAAGAGGAAAACCACTTCCTAAGATTAGTACATATCTAAACTAATAATAAATAATATATCAGGGAAATTTGAAGCTCTTGGTGCCAAGGGGGCAATGTGTAAACACACACACAGGCGGGAGGCCTGTGATCTCACTCTGTTATCCCGGACAGGTCAGGTAAATTGCATGTCTCAGTTTCTTCATCTGTGAAATATTTCATTAGATGGCTTTAAAGTTCTTTTCAGTGCTAGCATTCCATGATTCTGCCTGCTAAGCTCCATCTGAACCTCTAGCCAGCAAGACCTGTCTTTAATGAGTCCAGTAGATCTGAAAATGTCAGCCTTGGCAAAGACACTGACAAATCTGGCCATTTCTTGTTCCTGTGGAGGCACTGCGTGTCATGCTAAAAGCTCTTCTTTACCCTCTTCACCTTCCCTTACCCATACACAGATACCACAATCTTTTGGTAAAAGGGTAGCTTCTGGCTCCAGACTGGGTTCAATTCTCAGCATTTCTTTTGACTAGCTGACAGATACTGAAAAATAAAGCTAGGTGCCTCAGTTTCTTAATCTGTAAGATAGGTCTAGTACCAGTAATTATCTTATAGGGCTCTGTGAGAAACGAGTTAAAGATGTGAGAAGTGCCTGACACAAAATTGTTACCCGCTATTCTTGCCATGGATGAGTTTCATCAGCTGCATGCTATCTAGACTGGTGCTCTCCAACAGAACTTTCTGCAATGAGGAATATGTCCATTTATGCTCTCCAAAATGGTAGTCATTAGACACATGTGGCTACTGAGCACTTGCAATGTGGCTAGTATGAATTAGGTATTTTAATGTAGTTCATTAGTTTAATTTTAATAGGCACACAGCTAGTGGCCACTATGATGGACAGTGCAGCTAGGCAGCTCATACCCGTCATTTATTTGGAGGATTATACCACCAGAAGGACTTGGGATTATATTTCATATCTGTCTTTACAATTTTTCCAGGAAGGACAGCAGCTTAATTACTAAGAAACCCTCACATATGCTCACTATCATAGTAATAGTAGCAATATCTAAAAGTTTTTTGTTTATTCATTGACAATCTCATTGCTTATCTTTTCTAGCTAGAATTTCCCTCTTTTTAAGGCAGAGACTTTGCCTTGTTCTTTTTCATTTCATCCGCAGCTTTTAAAGACAGAGCCCAATATGTAGTCAGTGCTCAATCAATTTTGGTTGATTGTCAAAAAGTCTCAGTAGGAAAGAGTCCTCAAAGTCTAGTTAGTTAAATAGAATTAAATTGTTACATAATCTTGTTTGGGGCATTGAAGTGCTCAAGGACAGATATTGCATGAAATCAGTTCTTCCAAAGAAAGAGGAAGAGACAAGAAAAAAGGAGTTCAATACTGAAATTCCGCCGAAAGAGGGCAGGAGAATGGTTTGAGAAATGGCATGTAGAAATGAGGTGGAAAACAGAGGGGAGCTCGAGAACACAAGAACAAGGACAGGAAGAGTACCAGCCAATGGAGCGGCTTCACTAAGCAGGAGAGTTTCCTACAACCCATGGTTGCAGATGGAACTTGCCTGTGTACCAACATTCTGCCTGCATTTGTTTTCTTTATGAAATAGATAATGAAGTGCTGCATAGGCTTCTGAGCAGAGGATTATTAACTGACTTCACTTAAATCTGGGCTCAAATATCCTTGCTTAGAGACATCTTCTTTGGCCAACAACCTAAAATAGCATATACCCCTTAAGACCCCATTGCATTCACTTGCTTTGATCTTCCGTACAGCACTTCTTTTATATGAACATGTATATGTATGTGTATATGTATGTCTACTTCTAGGTATGTGTATGCGTGCATGTATGCATATGTGTATACGTGTGTGTGTGTATATGCCTATGTGTATGTGTTTATGTATCTGTATGTATGTATACTCTCCAGTAGAATGGAGGCTCCTCAAAGGGAGGAATTTTTTCCTAGTGCTTTCGCCACTCTGTATCCAGAACCTAGAAAACTGCCTGGCACAGAATAGGTGGTCAATAAACATTTATTGAATATTGAATGGAAGAATGAGAGCCAATGAATTTTAAAACCTAGCGAAGTCCTGGATGGAAGCCTTTTTTTTTCTCTGAGACAACATTTCAAATTATGAACAGGCTTTTCTAGTTATTGAACAAATTCAAGTTTGGGGAAATTTTCACCAAAAATGAATTTAAATATGACTTTTTCAGGGTTGGAATACTGCAGGTGTTTGAGGAACAAACATGGAATTCATCTCATTTTGAAAAATAAAAAGCCTCATTTAAATCCATGTACAAGGGCTTCCTCTTTCTTGGCTGCAATGAGTGGAGAATTAACTCTGGGATAATAAATCCCAGTGACAGGTGCTAATGGGAATTAAACATGCAAATCCCTTGCATGTCCCTCCAGAAATCTACACCAAGAAAGTATGCGATTTAGCATGTAGACTGCTTAGTTATAATATTATTTACTGTAAACTAGTATGTAAAAAGTTTCCAGCTTAAGGCCAAGGACCTAAAAAACAATAGAAGATGTTTTAGTTATAGAAATATTTCTTTCACCTTCTCTCTCTAATGTGTGGTTCCCCACTTTTTGTATTTTTATAAAAAGCAAATAATCATACCAGGAGATTATTAACTGACAACGTAGAAGGAGGAGGATTTTAGTGAATATAAATAAGATGGTATGAGAAAACTTTTCCTAACCAGCAGTTGGAAAAATTACTCAGGTAAAATTACTGATGACATCAACTAAAAGGAGCCAGATGGTCCAGATTCAGTTAATTCAATCCTCCTTCTCTGCCTCAGCCTACAGAAAGGAATTTGGTCAGCCATAAACCCATATATTCTGGGACTTTATGTAAATTGTATTAAGTAAGACCCTTTTGGTTGCAAGTGATAGAAACCCAACTTAAACCAGCTTAAGCAAAAAGGAGAAGTCATTGCTTTGTATAATTCAAAAGCCATGGACAATATTAACATTGACTAACACTTATTGATCACACAGTGTGTCAGATTCAATTCTAAGCTCTTTATATGTGCTATTTCATTTAACTGTCAAGATGAGGATTAAAGTAATACTGGCAGGGCGCCTGGGTGGCTCAGTCGTTGGGCGTCTGCCTTCGGCTCGGGTCATGATCCCGGGGTGCTGGGATCGAGCCCTGCATTGGGCTCCCTGCTCCGCGGGAAGTCTGCTTTTCCCTCTCCCTCTGCCCCTCCCTTGCTCATGCTTGCACGTGCTCTCTCTCTCTCAGATAAATAAATAAAATCTTGAAAAAACAAAAGGAAATAAACTGAGTTGAATGAAGTTTTTGGTTTCCTAGAGGATATAAAATTTATGTTTATGCTCTACTCTATGTGTGCAATAGTGTTATGTCTAAAAAAACCGTGTACATACCTTAATTTTAAAAATACTTTATTGCTAAGAAATGTTAACCATTATCTGAGCCTTTAGTGAGTCATAATCACTGACCACAGATCATCATAACAAGTATAATAATAATGACAAATTTGAAATATTGCAAGAAGCATGCAAATGTGACACAGAAACATGAAATGAGCAAATGCTGTTGGAAAAGTGGTGCCAGTAGACTTGCTCGATACAGGATTGCCACAAATCTTCAATTTGTAAAAGGAAAAAATGCAATACTTGCAAAGCACGATAAAGCGAAGCACAATGACACGAGGTATACTTGTATTATTATCTCCAATTCACATACCAGGAAACAGAAGGGTTATGTAATTTTGCCTAGCAGACTATTTTGCAGTCCACCAGAATATATTTACTGGACTTTGAGAAGTGTGTAGCCCTGAGATAGCATCTTTTCCTCCAGGAGTTTATAGTTGGGGTATAGAGATAACATTTACAAGAAAGAAATAAAGCCAAAAAAATAAAGAAAAATAACATGAAAGGCCGACAGGCGAGAAAGGAAAGAGAAGGGAGGGAATAAGGATGCAAGGAACAAAAGAAGGAAGGAAGGGAGAAGGAAAAGAAGAAAGAGGATCAAAGAAGAAATAAAGGAAGAGAAGAAAAAAAGTCCAGTGTGATTTCCGCCTTTGTGTAGCATACAGTAATTGTTATAAGGAGAAAACAATGAACAGCTCAATAAAAATGGTATGGAAAATAATATATGTCATTTAGAAGAAGATTGCTAGGGGTAGATATTATAATTATTGCTTACTAGCGCCTTTCAAATACCTCATTTTATTTTAAATTTATCTGCCAAATTGGACCATGTGGTTTCTCTTGTGGGCAGATTGAGGATATAAGATACTTTATGGAATGGTGGGAAGATTCTGAATCAGGAAACACAGATTTGAATCTCTATTTATCTAACATATTTACTCCGATAGTCCTGTAACTTCTTTGTATTTTAATTTCTTCATTATATAAAATGAAAACAACATGAATGAACACATAATGTTGCCCTGAAGATGAAATGCCTGTAAAACTACTTTGTAATGTGTCTGTGGACATTATTGTGATAAAATATGTCCGATATTGTCCACTGTACTTAATTTGCATAATCATCTAAAGAATCGCTTTAGCGATGTGCCTCTCTATACATGAGTTATACCACCCTTGTGTAAAGCTGGAGTTGTTCGCAGTATCTCGCTCCCTTTTGCCCACATTACCTATTCAATTACAAAATCCATCCAATTTTACTACTTAAAGATCTCCAGGACCTATTCCATTGTCTCCATCCCCACAGACATACAATATATTGGCATGTTCCTCATGGTCTCTGGTAATTGCTTCCTTAGTAACCAGTCTGCCCTCACATTCCAATCCATGTCCTCCACGCACCCCAGAATGACCTTCTAAAATGCAAATATTGTCATTTTACTGTCCTAAAAACCTGTTCATGAATTCCTTATTGTTTTCAGTTCTCTTTCCCAAAGTCCATTATGGGGCAATTTTGTCCTTAAAAACAGGACTTCTGGAGTGAACATAGTTGCTAGATTGCATTATTTCTCATTCTTTACTCCTTTCCTGTTAATACAATTGACTTTTGCCTTTGCTGTCCTTCTCACCCTAAGTGGGATGGATTTACCGGCCCCACCAATGGTGGCTTAGCCATGAGACTGATTTTTGCCCGCAGAAGTGGGCAGAAGTTACAGTGTGCCAGTTCCTTCCATTGCATACTTCTACTCATTTTCATGTGTTCCTGCCACCAGTTGCGAGAACATTTCCTGGGCAACCATCGGTTCAAGGTGGCTATGAGGCTCATGGAGAAATGTACAGCTTGGAGCCTGGTGCCTGCTTAATGGAGTGATAGCAGACCCGACGACACATGAGCAAGGAAAAAAAAAAATGCTTGTTTCTTCAGCTACTGAGATCTGGGGAGATATTTTATGCAACATCATCACAGCAAGAAGTGTCTGATATGCATAGTGTAAAAAATCATGTCCTCCAATGAAGTTCCAGATAAATCAGATGATCACCTCCCCTGTAGTGCTAATAAGCTAGTAGAAAATAAGACAGACCAGAGAACTACACAGAGTGAGTCTGAGAAGGGTAGCAGGAGAGGTGCGGCTACATGGCTGTTGGAGGTAAGAGGAAAGGGCACTTACTTCAAATTGAAATGATTGGTGGAGTCTTTGATGATATTACATTAGGCCTGGACCTTGAAGGGTAAACAGAATTTGTGTTTGCTGAGTTGGAGATGATGGCATTCCAGGAACAAACAACTGGAGCAGAAGCAGGGAAGAAAAGTAGAATGTTATATCAAGTACTGAGCGACTTATTTTGGAGCGCAAATAGCATTATAGCGTTATACTTAATGCTATTACTAATTATAATTACAATTTTTATTTTTTAAAGATTTTATTTATTTATTTGACAGGGAGAGACACAGCGAGAGAGGGAACACAAGCAGGGGTTGTGGGAGAGGGAGAAGCTGGCTCCCGGCCGAGCAGGGAGCCCAATGCGGGGCTCGATCCCAGGACCCTGGGATCATGACCTGAGCCGAAGGCAGACACTTAATGACTGAGCCACCCAGACACCCCACTAATTATAATTTTTAAAAATTCTGTCAAATTTTGGAACACTCACTGGTCAGATTCATTTAATGATAATATACATGAAGTAGGTATTTTTATTAACTCATTTTAAGCACAAGTAAGGAAATGAAGGCTTAGTAGAGTTAAGTAAATTGCTTAGCTAAATTAGTGTCAGACTGGGATCTGAATTCAAATTTATCTAGATGCAGACAAATACCGTGGGGTAAATTTGGAAAGGAAGATAGGACTAAATTTTGAAAGGCTGTGGTTTGCTATGTAAACTATCCAACATTATGGGTATACCAGAAAGCTACCAAAGGACTTTAGGCAATGAGATGATATCATGACAATGTCTTGTATGAATGTGTAAAAAGGATTAAAGTAGGAAGAAAAATCACAACGTTTACTCTAGTAATCAAGATGAGAAGCACTGAAAGCCTGAACATAACTAGTGGTAGACAGACAGCAAATGAAGAGGATATATACACAATGTTCAGTTGGGATGATGGCTCCTAATTCCAAAACACAGGATGAAAAATTTGTATCATTAAATATTCATAATATAATTAAGAATAAATTACGTAACCCTGAAAGTCTACATGTAGTAGTAAACTACCTACAACTTAATTAAAGGCATTAATGAATTAAAAATAAGATTTAAAGGGTTAGAGGGACACATTAATTTCTTAGGACTACTTTTGTTCACTAGAACTTGAAATGGTTTGTTCAAGCACTATTGTAATGTTTCACCAACATTTGATTATATACCCATATTTATATTTTCCTCAGTCCCTAACACTGTGTCTGGCACAGGAAAGGTTGTTAACAAACACTCTCAAAGCAAACAAATAACGTTTCATAAACCCTTATAATTTATAACCTAAATTAGTTATTACATTTAGAAATCTTTTACTTTCTATTTTTTCCTGAATTTAGCTCTAAGTTCATTGTTAGAAATGTGTAGTGCTTTATTTTATAGAAACATCATAATTATGGTATAGATTTCAACCTACGAAACCCTGTTAATCATGTATAATTATAAGGAAAAAATGACATTACAGAATATATATGATTCAATAAAAAAATCAAAGAGTTTATAATTAAATCAAGAAAAACATGTAACCTTTGTACTTATGGTATAAAGTAAAGGAGAAAAAGGAAGAAAATGTAAAATGTTATTGAGATTTCTAAATTACTCTCATATTTCCAATAACTTTCAACAATGAAACCATTCCTTCTCCTTCATGTCTAATTTCAGTTGGAAACAGGAAGATTTTATTTTCTTTAACATAGATTTGCTTTAGTGTTAACTAGCCTTATCTTGATCACGATCGTTTTTTGTTTGGTTTGTTTTAGTAATGTTATTGAACTGAAAAGAACAAAGAAGATAGAAAATGAAATACATTTTTTTCTGATAAAATTGAGGAAAATAAATGAAAAATACAGGGAACGAAAGGAGTAAAACAATTTGAGTGAGACTATTACAGGAGCATTTTAAACAGAACCCTGTGAAACAAAAATTAACAAGAAAGAGACGAAGTTAATAGTGAAGAAGGAACAATGGTTAAGATTATCACCCATGTGGTCCACCAGATGGCCCCACGGGCCAGAACAGCCTGGTATTATACAGTAACATCAGTGAGCAACCAAGCATTAAGATTTATGAGATTATTACAAGTCAGGTACTCTTAAGGATAAAGTCTTTGTAATTATTTGCCTGCTTGTTCACATGTGTTTCTTGTCTAGACTCTGAGCTTCCCAGAAGGATTTTACTCTACTGTAGTATTTGAATCATCAGCATTACCTACCCCAATGCCTAACTCTTAGAGGACCCTAAGAATGGTTGCATAATGAAAAAGAGAAACAACAAATGAGTAAATGATATAATAAATGTATGTGTATTTTAATTTAATCAATGCTGTTTTTTTATTGTTTTTTTTTGCTATTTTATTTCTTGTCAGGACCAGGAAAATCAGTTGATGATTATTAGTTTCAAGATAAATTTTCCTTTACATTTCTGACACTAGTAAGGTCAAAGAGGACCTCAACCTTCATCTGCTGTTTTTATTCGCATGCTTGTTTTTATTCTGTTTTTGTTTTGTCTGCTCACATGTTGCTTTTTTAAAAATACAAGGAGACCATTTACAGGTGATGGTTTACTTTTCATTTTATTGGTCACTGCATCCGAAGGCTAAAAACTATACTGGATATAGTATAGGAGGAGTCTATTGAAGAAATTTGTGATTGTAGGAGAGTGAGCCAAATAACTTGAAGAAAATCTACTTGAATACCTGAGAAGTCCGAAATCTCCCAAGAATATTTAAAGTAAGTTATCTGAGGAGGGGTGTTGACATCTAGAGACTGGTGTTGGAACCTCTCCTCTGCCTCCATGTCCTTGGCATAGCCAATTTCTGTTCTTCCAAGAATTCAATCTTTTGCCTGGTCACAGCTTATTACCTGGGAAATTGATTATCTTCGAGTCTCTTTTCCTTGCTCATGATCTTTACTCTACCTGCAATATCCTTTCTAACAAGTAAACTAACCATTCTTTAAAGTCCAGTTCAAATGCTCACCCAGGTATAAAGTTTCCTTGAGCCCTACAGTTGGAAGTGCTCAGTCCTTCTTTGATGCCCACATGTTGTATATAACTTTCTAGTGATATCTCTATAAACGTATAGATTCTTTCTATTAATTTATATGACATGTATGATTTGAATTTGAGTCTGAGACACCTTGGATTCTTTAACAACAGCTAACCTTTTGGTCCACATATAGTAAGTGGATGATATTTTTAAAATGTGTTAATGACTCTTCTCTTTTGCCTTTCAATGAACAAAATAGACTTCCTCGTCATCTCAAGGCTTTCATCTAATAAGGGAAGAGGGGAAAGGGAAAGGAAATGGGGCACACCTACAGTTAAGGCAGAAAGTAGATAAGAAAAAGAATTCATATTTAGTTTTTGAACTCCAAGATAGAATTTCTATGTCTGAGGACAAACAATGAATTTAAAAAGTAGCTTCTGTAATGTAGAGAAGATGTCACTTTAATTAAGACAGAGGCCATTCAACTTGATGATTTAGAAGATATAATATGGGGAAATGAAAAACCCAGAAGACCACTTTGTCTCACTTTGTCTATCTCCAGGTACTGTGGCAAGAAACAGAAAGAGAAAGGAAGAGGAAGGAAGTTAGGTATTTTTTTCCTTTCACTTTCCATGAGGTCTACTTATAAAGGAGGAGAGTATAGAAACTCTATGGGCTGAGAGGAGGAGATAGCATGATCATCTTACATCAACATAATGTGCCTCAGTGGAAAAAAAAAATTAAAAAAAGAAAACGCATTCTGAAGGCAATATTGTGTGAGGGTGACATTCAGGCTACCCTTAATGAAAAAGGACACACAGGGTAGCACTGACTTGAAAAATATGGTGAATTCTAAGATACCCACTCTGGGAGGCCACAGGCAATGGCGGAAATCACTGTGTTCCGCAGGGCTAGCATGACTCAATGTGAGGATGAGCCGCCGAAGCATCAGTGGACTTTGACAGTTATCAAGCATTTCAGAGCGCACATGCTCTATCGTGAAAGTGCCTGGGTTCTAATTCCTACTCTGCCCCTCACTAACTTTGTGACCCTAGAAACTTGCCTAATAATTTCATCAGCACTCTTACCAGTAAATCAGGATACTAATAGTACCTATCTTATAATGTTGTTGTAAGGGGTGAATAAATTAATTCACATAAAGCATTAGTAACCATGTGTGGGATTGAGTGAACCTTAATGTTAGCTACATTAAAATTATTATTATTATATTTCAGTAAATAAGCATCTCTCTGTCAAAGAAGTTTTGGTGTAGTCATTTCATAGAAATAACCCTTGTATAGCAAATATCTTTCTAACATTTTGAATATTTTAATTCCATAAATACTGTAATGTGTTGTGTCCATTCATATGCATATTTTTACTTTCAAAAATGAGACAATGTAATTTATGAATATTTAGTTTAAAAACTCAACGTATTCCATATTCCAGAAATTTGGCAAAAGCATACTAGAATAAAATGTTTCATTTATGTGATTATAACATAAAATGTGAGCAGCGTATGTGTTTATGTTTGTACCTTATGTTCACAAAGTCAAGATAACGCTTGCAGCAAAGGAGTCCTTAAAGGTCAATTCTGTGGAGAATAGAACAATATCTACAGATTTTCACAATGTTTTTTAAAGGGAAAAATACACTCCAGGGAATGTGACACACTTGTCATAGGAATTTAAGGAATGGGAAATGTGTGGATCATAAAAATGGCTTTTAGTGCTTTTTATGATATAAAGTTGTTGTTACTCACCCACCGTGCTTTCCTAATAATAATAGCTGATTTGAGCTGAGTCAGCCACACCTTTTACTTCTACAAATGCATGCATCTATGAAAATCTCACCGAACGAAGCTTAAGTTTACGAAAAACTCCCAGAATGGAGCTTACTGACCTATATGAGTATTTAAAGTAGCAATTTTCATCTCATTAGTACAAGGAACTAACCAAGTGAATATATCACTCAGAAAATATAGACATATCCATTTTTTAACATGTCAGCATTCAGTTGAAAGATTGTCATTGATGTATGTTTCAGCCCCCCCCCCTTCTATACATGTTAGAGGCTCATGTGCAGAAACCTGCCCTTTTGGAGATAAAAAATGCCTATTTGTAAGTGAACAGATGGTGTTGCTCAAGTTCAGAGACACATCTTAGGCAGAATCTCAGGGGGAGGAGGGGCTGCGGCGGGAGGAGGACTGGTGTAGTTTGAAAAGGCTTCCTGGGTGATTCTGATAGCCTCCCACCTCGCCCCCACTGTGCAGCACTGATTTAAAGCTTAAAGATACATAAATGTCATGTTAACGCTGATTTGAGCTACAGAGTAAAAAAGGAACTCTTTTCATTTTCTGGTAGAAACTTGTCTGATTGCATTTCTTTGCATTTAATGTCATAATTTTCAAAGCCTGAACCCCCCAACAATATCTTAAAATTGACTCATTTTAAAACTTCTGATTAGTGCAAATACTACATTATTTCCATTTGTATGATGGTGCTAAATAGCAGGTCCCACATGGTCATTCAAAGAACATTTCTATTTTGGGTAGTTTTCTATATATACACATAATTATAAAATATAAACTGCTAGAACTCAAATATATATATATATGTCACAATAAAAACACATCACACATCTATGGCATTATAATGCAAGCAATGACATTCACAAGTATTATTACTGGAACCATTAAAGTAAAATTTGAGATTTAGAATAATTAAAATAATTATAGCTAAAATTACCTGTGAAAAAGCCTTAAGTCAATCACAAAGAATACTATATGTTTTATGTATACAAATTTGCTCAATAATTCTTATTCATGCTAAAATTTAAGATTTTCTTGTTAAAATCCTAAGGGAAAAGAGGAAAACATCTACATGCAGATGTCTCATCATTTAAGCCATTATGACCTTCAGGTGGTTACTGAATCCAAAGAAATGATGGATGCCAAGGAAAGTGCTAGAAAGTTGCCTTGATTTCCATCTGGGGGTAAAAACCTTTGCTATACCCAAAAGGAGTTGCCTGCGGCACCTGGAAGCACTAAAATTTTCCACATTTGGGAGGGTGGAAAGATAACTCCATTTCCTTTGTTTAGATCATGTTGAAATCAGATGAAATTAGAAGACCTAAAGAGAAGAAATTGTCAGAATTGGATGAGTAGCCTACTGAAAAGGTCGTGTTTGAAGTTGTGATTTGATAAGACAATGGGCAGTTCTTCTTGCCCAGTTCTAAGATCACCTGTTCCCTAGATGGGGACTGTATGTGTAAAGAGAGAAAAAGATGAAGCGACTGAGAACCATGCCAGAATCCATGAGAGTCCTGGGCCATAGAAAATCTAGCTTATCTCTGAGGGCAGGCCTGCCAAGAGGCCAAATGCCACTTGTCTAGCAATGATCTCTGCATTTTGTGTTTGCCTTCTGAGACTATTTGCTCTGATTTTCAGGGTCACTAGTTGGTGTGCGGTAGTGGTGGGAATGGTGGTGAGTTGTGTGTGTGTGTGTGTGTGTGTGTGTGTGTGTGTGTGTGTGTGTATGCATGCATTCATGCATGTATGTGCTCTAGTAACAGGGAAGTATGTGACCTAAATCCCAGAAGAATGAGCTGGCTCACACACACACACACACACACACACACACACACACACACACACACACACACCACACACATACCTCCTTCCTCCTTGCAGCCTGGGACTCTCAATTCCCTTCTCACATTTTTAATCTCTTATACTGGGTCCTTCTACTGCCCATTTTTCTTACTAGTTCAGTCTTTTTCTTTCTACATCCCTTCCTTTTTTTTCAGCTCTATTTTTAAAGAGCCAAAGCATGACTGAGTTTTTAATAGTGATTAGAACTATCTCAGTTTTTCCCCATTGAGAATGATATTCTCTGTGGGTTTTTCATAGATGGCTTTTATGATATTGAGGTATGTAACCTCTATCCCTATACTCTGAAGAGTTTTGATCAAGAAAGGATGCTGTACTTTGTCAAATGCTTTTTCTGCATCTATTGAAAGGATCATATGACTCTTGTTCTTTCTTTTGTTAATGTATTGTATCATGTTGACTGATTTGCGGATGTTGAACCAGCCTTGCAGCCCAGGGATAAATCCCACTTGGTCATGGTGAATAATCCTTTTAATGTACTGTTGGATCCTACTGGCTAGTATTTTGGTGAGAATTTTTGCATCCATGTTCATCAAGGATATTGGTCTGTAATTCTCCTTTTTGATGGGGTCTTTTGTTTTGGGATCAAGGTACTGGTGGCCTCATAAAATGAGTTTGGAAGTTTTCCTTCCATTTCTATTTTTTTTGGAACAGTTTCAGAAAATAAATATTAATTCTTCTTTAAATGTTTGGTAGAATTCCCCTGGGAAGCCATCTGGCCCTGGGCTCTTGTTTGTTGGGAGATTTTTGATGACTGCTTCAATTTCCTTAGTGGCTATAGGTCTGTTCAGGTTTTTTATCTTCCTGGTTCAGTTTTGGTAGTGTGTACATCTGTAGGAATGCATCCATTTCTTCCAGATTATCTAATTTGCTGGCATAGAGTTGCTCATAATATGTTCTTATAGTTGTTTGTATTTCTTTGGTGTTGGTTGTGATCTCCTCTTTCATTCATAATTTTATTTATTTGAGTCATTTCTCTTTTCTTTTTGATAAGTCTGGCCAGGGTTTTATCTTATTAACTCTTTCAAAGAAACAGCTCCTAGTTTCATTGATCTGTTTTACTGTTCTTTTGGTTTCTATTTCATTGATTTCTGCTCTGAGCTTTATTATTTCTCTTCTCCTGCTGGGTTTAGTACTAGAAGTCCTAGCCACAGCAATCAGACAACAAAAAGAAATAAAAGGCATCCAAATTGACAAAGAAGTCAAACTCTCATTCTTTGCAGATGATATGAGACTTTATGTGGAAAACCCAAAAGACTCTACCCCAAAACTGCTAGAACTCATACAGGAATTCAGCAAAGTGGCAGGATATAAAAATCAATGCACAGAAATCAGTGACATTCTTATACACCAACAACAAGACAAAAGAAAGGGAAATTAAGGAGTCGATCCCGTTTACAATGACACCCAAAACCATAAGATACCTAGGAATAAATCTAACCAAAGAGGCAAAGAATCTGTACTCAGAAAACTATAAAATACTAATGAAAGAAATTGAGGAACACACAAAGAAATGGAAAAATGTTCCATGCTCATGGATTGGAAGAACAAATATTGTGAAGATGTCAATGCTACCTAGAGCAGTTTACACATTTAATGCAATCCCTATCAAAATACCATCCACTTTTTTCAAAGAAATGGAACAAATAATCCTAAAATTTGTATGGAACCAGAAAAGACCCTGAAGAGCCAGAGGAATGTTGAAAAAGAAAAGCAAATCTGGTGGCATCACAATTCCAGACTTCCAGCTCTATTACAAAGCTCTCATCATCAAGACAGTATGGTACTGGCACAAAAACAGACACATAGATCAGTGGAACAGAATAGAGAGCCCAGAAATGGACCCTCAACTCTATGGTCAACTAATCTTCGACAAAGCAGGAAAGAATGTCCAATGGAAAAAAGACCGTCTGTTCAACAAATGATGTTGGGAAAATGGGACAGCCACATGCAGAAGAATGAAACTGGACCATTTCCTTACACCACAAACAAAAATAGTCTCAAAATGGTTGAAAGGCCTAAATGTGAGACAGGAGTCCATCAAAATCCTAAAGGAGAACACAGGCAGCAATCTCTTCGACCTCAGCCGCAGCAACTTCTTCCTAAAAACATTGCCAATTAACAAGTCAGGAAACGACAGATGTTGGTGGGGATGCAGAGAAAGGGGAACCCTCCTACACTGTTGGTGGGAATGCAAGCTGGTGCAGCCACTCTGGAAAACAGTATGGAGGTTCTTCAGAAAGTTGAAAATAGAGCTACCCTATGACCCAGCTATTGCACTACTGGGTATTTACCCCAAAGATACAAATGTAGGGATCTGAAGGGGTACGTGCACCCCAATGTTTATAGCAGTCCACAATGTGGCAATGTCCACAATAGCCAAACTATGGAAAGAGCCCAGATGTCCATCAACAGATGAATGGATAAAGAAGATGTGGTATATATATACAATGGAATATTATTCAGCCATCAAAAGGAATGAGATCTTGCCATTTGCAATGACGTGAATGGAACTGGAGGGTATTATGCTAAGTGAAATAAGCCAATCAGAGAAAGACATGTATCATATGACCTCACTGATATGAGGAATTCTTAATCTCAGGAAACAAACTGAGGGTTGCTGGAGTGGTGGGGGGTGAGAGGGATGGTGTGGCTGGGTGATAGACATTGGGGAGGGTATGTGCTATGGTGAGCGCTGTGAATTGTGTAAGACTGATGAATCACAGACCTGTACCTCTGAAACAAATAATACATTACATGTTGAAAAAAAAAAAGAAGATAGTAGGAAGGGAAGAATGAAGGGGGGGAAATTGGAGGGGGGGATGAACCATGAGAAACTATGGACTCTGAGAAACAAACTGAGGGTTCTAGAGGGGAGGGGGGTGGGGGGATGGGTTAGCCTGGTGATAGGTATTAAAGAGGGCACATATTGAATGGAGCACTGGGTGTTATACGCAAAGAATGAATCATGGAACACTACATCAAAAACTAATGATGTAATGTATGGTGATTAGCGTAATAAAAAAAGAAATAAAAAAAGAACTATACCCTAGGGAACATAATTTTACAAATAAGGAAACGAAACTCCAGAATGTCAAAATAACCTGTCCAGATCCAGCCAGTTTAATGATGGGCTCAATACCAATAAACATGTTCTCTAATTTTTGATCATATTGAAAAAATTCTGGAATAGGAAATATGTGATGAAAGTTCCACCTTTGATATTTACTAGCGGTATGATTTGGGGCAAGTTGCCTAACCCAACTAAGTAAACTTTGGTTTACTCATCTTTAAATAGGGAATGATAAAACCTGAGTGAATAGAGTTGTAATGAAGCATCATTATGTGAATGGATATAAGATGACCTATATGATACATAGAATATGATAAGTGCCCAATAAATCTGATTTTCTTACCAAGTTGAATGTTTTTTCCTTTATGTCACATGATCTTGCAAAATCCCTTTCAGTTCACTCTTTTCTCTTCTGCAAAAGTACTATGTTTTGGTATTGTTTCACTGGTTTTTCTCTCATTCAAGTGTCTATGCTCAGAATTCAGAAGGTGGAGAAAACTTTTCCAAATCTGTTAGTGACATGTTGAGTGATAGAGCAGTTTCCTTCCTATCTGCCCTGGTTTGTCTGAAGTTTGGCAGATAGAATGTCATAGACCAGCTGGCCTTGCAGGGTTCTTCTGCCCATCTGAATGCTGACGTAACCCAGAGCTGCAGCATGTCCCCTTCCTGCAACTGTTTGGAGTCTCTGAACCCCCTTCAGGACTTGACCTTTGCCCTAGCACCATCTTCGCAGTTCTGCCATTCTCTGGCCATTGGCAGAAAGCACAGAGCTTAAGAGGTAGTCAGTGAGTATTTATAAAATGTAGAGGGGCATACATGATTGCATGAAGATACAAGTCTTTGCTTCCCTGTCTGAGCAGGATGGAGAGCAAGGGTTTCTGTGGAGGAATAAGTGTCTTACACCTGGTGATCCACTTCTTGGTCCTTCTGCATAAGACTCTGAAACAGCAGGCTCTCTGAACTTCTTAGAACCAGCTCCCTCTCCATCCCCTCCTCATTCTGTTTACCTCACAGAAAGGGCAAGATACTAAAGTCTAGTCAGTTCTCTATACGGACTCTTTTAAATATAAAATCAGAGGAGAGGGAGACATTTTAGGGACATTTCTGACCACTTACTCCTGAGTCTTCTCCTCGCTGCTCCCCAGCCTCCACTTAGAGCTTGACACCACTTCATCTTGGAGTTCTTTGCTCAGGCTACCATCTACATCCTCTCCTAGGCTTAACATTTTGACCTAAGTATAGACAGCAGCCTATTTCCCCTCAAAACAGTTGAGACCAGATGACATTTCAAAAGCAGCCTTGCTTATTTTATAAGGAAGTAAAATACAATATAAAGAGCAGATAAATAGTCATGTTTCAAAACTGTAGGTTTCTATCCCTTCTGGATAGTGCTGCTTTGACTTTGTTTAACTCCATGCCTTCCTGGGTCTCTGACGGATTCATTGGATGTCATCTTTTCTCCTGCCGTGCATGAGGCCACCCAGACATCTCTTTCCCTCCAAGGCCAAATATAGAATACTGCAACCCAACTGCTTTATACCTTCTGACTCCATGCAAACCTCCAGTCCCCAAACTATGCCTCCTACAGTTAATGGCCAGACTGTGGAGGGGGAAGCAATGTATGACCTCATCTTCTTCAGATGGCCTGTTTAGCCTAGCCTTGCATGCTTTTCAGATATACTTCTTAAGATACTACTTTACTTCATATGAGCAGAAGTGAACTTGTTAATGTCCATTTGTTATGGGGTTTCCTGTTCAATTATTATTCATCTGCTAAATCAGCTTATTTACTGTCTCTGAAATAATTACCAGCCCCTGGGTGGGGGGTGGTGAGAGAGAAAGAGAGAGAGTGAGAGTCATTTCCTTCCCTGGGCATATTATTTATTTACATATCTATGCCCACTTCATTAGTGTGAAGACACTGAGGATAGCTTTCATGATTTTGACACTAGCACAGTTCCTGCCAGAGTAGGATCCCCCCAAAATATTATAGTACTTGATTTATACAATAGCCTACACTTTTACCAATCTTGACATCCACCCATTTGAGACCCGCACACAATAGTAACAGAAAGATCACATGCTCCAACTCCCCCTATCTCTTCATGTAGTTTTTTTTTTTTTTTTTGATCACCTGAATCTGGTGTTCGCTCTAGCCTTTCAGCTGTCATGCACTTTCCTTATAAAAACTGCAGTTCTAGTGTGGGATCCCTTCCTCAACCATGGAGATTTTTTCATATCAGACATACTAGTCAATGCTACCTGAATTTTATCAGTTCTGATTTTTGCCAGACCACCCATTACTATAATCTTCCAAAATAAGTCTTGAGTTATAAGACTGTATTTCTCCATATTACTCAGGGATAAAAGGAGGTTCTGGCTGAAGAAAGAGGAACAGATAACATAGGAGGACATTGAGAAGAAATGGTTTGCCTCTTCTTTAAAAAGGGCAGGGCAGGACAATTTGTAAAAATAGACCAAGTCAGTGAAAAGGGTAACAGCCTTGTAGATCAAAGATATTTCAGGCTTGGCAGGTATCTTTCATTTCACCACCACTTTTCGCCCCCAGTCTCAGGTGTGTTCCATAATCTGCTACCTGAAGAGGGCGCCCACCACCATCTCCACTCTGCATCCCACTCCTCACCACCAGACCTCTCTATCTTCTCCAAATGAAAACTTCATGAAGGCAAGGATCTTTATCTTCCTCTCCACTGATTCCATAGTGCCTCTCCCAGTGCCTGACACATAATAGACACCCAGTAACTACTTAAGTAACTAAATGAAAAAAGTGTTACTTCTTAAGAATCTGGAAATTAAAATTCCCAATTTGTTCTTCATCTATCTTGAATTATGAAATATTTAGAATTACTAAATATCAGGATATTGGTAATAATTTGATATTTCCTTTCAATACAAAAATTATTAGAGTCAAAAAGCAGTTTCCCTTGGTTAATACTATTTTTAAAAAAGATCTCATTGAAGACTATTTTAGGGTGTGACTGAGTTTTGATAAAAGATATCAAACAAGATAAGCAGAAGAAAAAAATTGACTGTAATTGTTGTGATAAGGATCATATTAGAGTGATAACTGCCCTCAGGGAAATTATGTATGTGGACAATAGCAGCCTCAGTGGAATACATTTAGCAGAATACATACCAGTGGCTTAAATGCTGATATAAATGGAGTGTTGCACTCCACACATTAATCATCCATGCTTGAGTGTCTGCTTAAGTGGATGCTGCCCAATATTTAAAATGCCATATTCAAATATATTGTTGTTCAAAGTAATGAAAATTAAAAAGTTTTAATATTGTAATTAGCATCAGGAGGCAAGACATTCTCACTTATTCAATAAAACTAACATTTTGCTTCCTTGTTTTCTGTAATAAAGATATTTTCAAAGCAGAGAGAATAGAAAAGTATATATTTTAAAAGAAATTAAAATCAAGACAAATGATAAATCATCTGGATGCCTTACATCAGCACTGCCTATGTGAAGACAAATTAAATCCTAAGGCAGAGAACAATGCACATACACATAGAGATACATAAACTCTCATGATGGTTAGATGACATAAGGCTGGAAGACTGTTACAGTACTTTCCAGAAAAGAAAATGGATAAATTCTACATATTTCGTTTTAGTAAGCTTATATAAACCCATGGAAAAATTCTGGGTCAGTTAATTTGTGAGCTATTTCATATGTTTCACTAGTAGCTAGTATGAGCCTTTAAGAAAACTTTACATTTAATCAACCTTTTTTCTTTTTGGACAGTTGTTTTCTAGGCTAGCTCAAGGGTCTATTTTTCCCTGATATGGGTTTGGACAAGATGTTAAAATATGACCTGTACAATAACGAAATGGAACAACTATGGTCCGTGTTATAAGTAAAACAAAATCAATTCAACCAAGGTTGTTAATCTACAGTGATTGCAGAAATGGATCCTTCTGACGTGGAATGATAAGGGTCTGTGGTTAAGGATGAGAGGGGTGGAGTCTTGCCTTAAAAATATAGACTGCTTTTCCAGAATGTTAGATTCTGGTTAAAGTCATTTGAGGCAGAGAGTCCTCAAAATGGTGTGGCACATGTTATCATTGTGCTTAGTTACACTACTCTCCAGAACAATTACTCTCCAGAACAGAGGACCTGGAAATTCAGAGCAGCTGGGTAGAAAGTTTGGGTACCAGTGAGTGGCATAAGAATCTCTTTCTCCACACTCCTGCCTCTCAACATGAGAGTATCTTAGACATTAAACTCTCAACATGAGAGTATCTTGGACATTAAAACATTGATTGAGTGTCTCAGACATGGAAGACATGAATAGAAATAGCTATTAATATTTCTCAAGATTGTTTTAGAATGGATTATTTAGCTGGTGGAACACTGGGCTATATCAATGTCTTCAAACTTTCATAAGTACCAAAAGTAAAGATTTTCTTGAGTAAACACACCTGTATCTAATCTGGTTTCCTTTGTCACTCCCCCTGCAACCTTTTTTTTTTTTTTTTTTTACAAATGTCCTCTTACTTCACAAAAGAAAGTTACACTTCTCTTCCATTCTGCGTTGTAGCTACTGTTGAATCGTCTTAGTATAGAAGCTCCATTCCCAGCACTAAATAAAATGACACTGACAAATTCTGGTGTTTGTACAGAGGAAATAAATGAATCTAATAACAGTACCAAATCCATTTGCAAACCATATGGTTTCTAATTCTTTGCTTTCAACAAAATTGAAAGAGTACCTAATTGATTTGCTATTTGATGATAGATGAAATAGATTAGAATTGATAGTGAACACTATCTTATTCTAGCAATAAATAATGTTCATCTCAAGATACACAAATTAATTAGGGAATAAAACTGCATTCATCTTATTAAGAGATGCATTTCTAATAGAAACTTGCCCTTTATGTATAATAATTATTACAAAACATGTAATATATTCATGTTGTATTACTCATGTTTGTATTACAAATAATTGTAACTCAATCTAAAATAAAATTTTTAACACTTGAAAGCCTGTAGTCACAGAAAATTTTTTTAAATTTAATTTTAATTTACATACTATTTTATTGTAGAGAAGTATGATGTGGGATCAATAAAAAACTAAACTTAATAATTTATTACATCTTAATAAAATTTTTTTGGTAAATTGAATCGGTATATGAGTTCAAGAGAAAAATTATGATGTTGAATTTCTGACTGTTGAAAAGTTTTTCATATATTTTTTAACCAGGAATAAAAACAAGTATAAAATTGCTATGATGTTTGGATTCCACTTGTTCCATTTTAAAATGACAAAAGACTTTTCTTTAATTTCAGTAATTGTGTGCTCGCTTCGGCAGCACATATAGTATAATTTCAGTAATTGTAACATGTTAGAAAATATATAAATTGCAACTATTTAAGCTTTTAGGAAGAAATTAAACATCAATTAAAAATTGTGTGAAGGAGTACGTAGGCTTTCAGAATTCCTAGTATTTAAGTATTAAAACAAAAGTTTGCTGTTGGACTAAGTTCCGGCGTATTTATAGGATGCTTCTTATCCACAATAAAAGGAAAATTTATTCAAGTAATAAAAATTACAACCCAGAAATAAAGACTAATATAAATGGTTGGAACCTAAAATGATCATCTGGTCCAGCTTTTAGGTGACTGTGCAGATGGTATGCTTTTTCTTGAATTTTATGAGCTGAGACTTATTTATTGTACAAACTAATAATTGTTCTACCACATGGACTTGTTATGTGGAAAGAACCTGCTGTGCATATGAATCCGAATTTAATTACATTCAGTATTTGTCTACTGAAAAACTAATAACTGTTCAGCCTATAGGAAAATGAATAAAGAATATGTATAATTATCCAAATGTGTTCCAGTTCAAGAAATATATGCACCTATGAAAACATACATATGTTATATATTTATATTTAGCATTTGTATATTATTACATGCTATTATTATAGTACATGTGTATTATTAAACATTACTATCCGTTATTATTAAATTATATAATACATATATACAATAGATGTTGAATTTCTTGTTCAGATAATATATTACTTATATATAGTAGGTACTCAGTAAAAAGTATTGATGTAAAATAAATGTTAGTTTCATGATATGACATATATTTTCCCTATGCAGGTACAGTTTTTCTCTGTTTATCCCTATCAGTTCTTTTCAAAAATTCATTCCATCTATTATTAGAAGATCCAATAAGAGAAGATGCAAAGTAATACATTTCAAAATTTAAAATTTCTTAACATTTTCTCAAATTATATTTATTATGCCAATGTTAATATTTGTAACACTAATTATCATTTAATAATAGATATTACAGTTTATAATGGATTCTGATTCAGTTAGATTCTATAATTAACAACCTACTCAATTATCCCATATTAATCAGACTTTAGTA